>NW_028232283.1:12500-32500 GCF_054491065.1 Syngnathus leptorhynchus | reverse complement strand
CCCGACGTCGGACGAGCCGAGGCCGATGGAGGCCCTACCAAGGCGGGTCATGAGTGCCAGTCGGTCAGTTGGGTGAGGGGGTACTCGGAGGCCCACCGGGAGCAGACGGGCGACCGGGGATGGGGGGCGTACGCGGGCGGGCGCCGGGAGAAGACGGCCCGTCCGGGGTCGAATCTCGGCCTGTGTTTTCGGAGCCGGCCGGGCATCACGCTCCCTCCTTGGATGGACAACATTCGTAGTTGACACTTTGTGTCATTTTATCCGAGCGGGCGGGCGCCTCGAGAGGCGGACCGTCCGGGGCGACTCTCGGCCTGTGTTTTCGGAGCCGGCCGGGCCTCACGCTCCCTCCTTGGATGGACAACATTCGTAGTTGACACTTTGTGTCATTTTATCCGAGCGGACGGGCGCCGCGAGGCGGACCGTCCGGGGCGACTCTCGGCCTGTGTTTTCGGAGCCGGCCGGGCATCACGCTCCCTCCTTGGATGGACAACATTCGTAGTTGACACTTTGTGTCATTTTATCCGAGCAGACGGGCGCCGCGAGGCGACCGTCCGGGGCGACTCTCGGCCTGTGTTTAAGGAGCCGGCCGGGCATCACGCTCCTTCCTTGGATGGACAACATTCGTAGTTGACACTTTGTGTCATTTTATCCGAGCGGGCGGGCGCCGCGAGGCGGACCGTCCGGGGCGACTCTCGGCCTGTATTTAAGGAGCCGGCCGGGCATCACGCTCCTTCCTTGGATGGACAACATTCGCAGTTGACACTTTGTGTCATTTTATCCGAGCAGACGGGCGCCGCGAGGCGGACCGTCCGGGGCGACTCTCGGCCTGTGTTTTCGGAGCCGGCCGGGCATCACGCTCCCTCCTTGGATGGACAACATTCGTAGTTGACACTTTGTGTCATTTTATCCGAGCAGACGGGCGCCGCGAGGCGGACCGTCCGGGGCGACTCTCGGCCTGTGTTTAAGGAGCCGGCCGGGCATCACGCTCCTTCCTTGGATGGACAACATTCGCAGTTGACACTTTGTGTCATTTTATCCGAGCAGACGGGCGCCGCGAGGCGGACCGTCCGGGGCGACTCTCGGCCTGTGTTTTCGGAGCCGGCCGGGCATCACGCTCCCTCCTTGGATGGACAACATTCGTAGTTGACACTTTGTGTCATTTTATCCGAGCAGACGGGCGCCGCGAGGCGACCGTCCGGGGCGACTCTCGGCCTGTGTTTAAGGAGCCGGCCGGGCATCACGCTCCTTCCTTGGATGGACAACATTCGCAGTTGACACTTTGTGTCATTTTATCCGAGCAGACGGGCGCCGCGAGGCGGACCGTCCGGGGCGACTCTCGGCCTGTGTTTTCGGAGCCGGCCGGGCATCACGCTCCCTCCTTGGATGGACAACATTCGTAGTTGACACTTTGTGTCATTTTATCCGAGCAGACGGGCGCCGCGAGGCGACCGTCCGGGGCGACTCTCGGCCTGTGTTTAAGGAGCCGGCCGGGCATCACGCTCCTTCCTTGGATGGACAACATTCGTAGTTGACACTTTGTGTCATTTTATCCGAGCGGGCGGGCGCCGCGAGGCGGACCGTCCGGGGCGACTCTCGGCCTGTATTTAAGGAGCCGGCCGGGCATCACGCTCCTTCCTTGGATGGACAACATTCGCAGTTGACACTTTGTGTCATTTTATCCGAGCAGACGGGCGCCGCGAGGCGGACCGTCCGGGGCGACTCTCGGCCTGTGTTTTCGGAGCCGGCCGGGCATCACGCTCCCTCCTTGGATGGACAACATTCGTAGTTGACACTTTGTGTCATTTTATCCGAGCAGACGGGCGCCGCGAGGCGGACCGTCCGGGGCGACTCTCGGCCTGTGTTTTCGGAGCCGGCCGGGCATCACGCTCCCTCCTTGGATGGACAACATTCGTAGTTGACACTTTGTGTCATTTTATCCGAGCGGGCGGGCGCCGCGAGGCGGACCGTCCGGGGCGACTCTCGGCCTGTGTTTAAGGAGCCGGCCGGGCATCACGCTCCTTCCTTGGATGGACAACATTCGCAGTTGACACTTTGTGTCATTTTATCCGAGCAGACGGGCGCCGCGAGGCGGACCGTCCGGGGCGACTCTCGGCCTGTGTTTTCGGAGCCGGCCGGGCATCACGCTCCCTCCTTGGATGGACAACATTCGTAGTTGACACTTTGTGTCATTTTATCCGAGCGGGCGGGCGCCGCGAGGCGGACCGTCCGGGGCGACTCTCGGCCTGTGTTTTCGGAGCCGGCCGGGCATCACGCTCCCTCCTTGGATGGACAACATTCGTAGTTGACACTTTGTGTCATTTTATCCGAGCAGACGGGCGCCGCGAGGCGGACCGTCCGGGGCGACTCTCGGCCTGTGTTTAAGGAGCCGGCCGGGCATCACGCTCCTTCCTTGGATGGACAACATTCGTAGTTGACACTTTGTGTCATTTTATCCGAGCGGGCGGGCGCCGCGAGGCGGACCGTCCGGGGCGACTCTCGGCCTGTGTTTAAGGAGCCGGCCGGGCATCACGCTCCTTCCTTGGATGGACAACATTCGTAGTTGACACTTTGTGTCATTTTATCCGAGCGGGCGGGCGCCGCGAGGCAGACCGTCCGGGGCGACTCTCGGCCTGTGTTTAAGGAGCCGGCCGGGCATCACGCTCCTTCCTTGGATGGACAACATTCGCAGTTGACACTTTGTGTCATTTTGTTCGGCCTGTGTTTAAGGAGGCGGCCGTCCTCCACTCGGTCCGTGTTTAAGGAGCGACACTCGCGCTCCGGTTCGGCCTGTATTTAGGGAGGCGGCCGTCCTCCGCTTGGTCTGTGTTAAGGGCGACACTCGGTCCATGTTTGAGGAGCCTGGCCCTGACGCTCCTCTCCGGCCTGTGTTTAAGGAGGCGGCCGTCCTCCGCTTGGTCTGTGTTAAGGGCGACACTCTGTCCATGTTTGAGGAGCCTGGCCCTGACGCTCCTCTCCGGCCTGTGTTTAAGGAGGCGGCCGTCCTCCCCTTGGTCCGTGTTAAGGGCGACACTCGGTCCATGTTTGAGGAGCCTGGCCCTGACGCTCCTCTCCGGCCTGTGTTTAAGGAGGCGGCCGTCCTCCCCTTGGTCCGTGTTAAGGGCGACACTCTGTCCATGTTTGAGGAGCCTGGCCCTGACGCTCCTCTCCGGCCTGTGTTTAAGGAGGCGGCCGTCCTCCCCTTGGTCCGTGTTAAGGGCGACACTCGGTCCATGTTTGAGGAGCCTGGCCCTGACGCTCCTCTCCGGCCTGTGTTTAAGGAGGCGGCCGTCCTCCCCTTGGTCCGTGTTAAGGGCGACACTCGGTCCATGTTTGAGGAGCCTGGCCCTGACGCTCCTCTCCGGCCTGTGTTTAAGGAGGCGGCCGTCCTCCCCTTGGTCCGTGTTAAGGGCGACACTCGGTCCATGTTTGAGGAGCCTGGCCCTGACGCTCCTCTCCGGCCTGTGTTTAAGGAGGCGGCCGTCCTCCCCTTGGTCCGTGTTAAGGGCGACACTCGGTCCATGTTTGAGGAGCCTGGCCCTGACGCTCCTCTCCGGCCTGTGTTTAAGGAGGCGGCCGTCCTCCCCTTGGTCTGTGTTAAGGGCGACACTCGGTCCATGTTTGAGGAGCCTGGCCCTGACGCTCCTCTCCGGCCTGTGTTTAAGGAGGCGGCCGTCCTCCCCTTGGTCTGTGTTAAGGGCGACACTCGGTCCATGTTTGAGGAGCCTGGCCCTGACGCTCCTCTCCGGCCTGTGTTTAAGGAGGCGGCCGTCCTCCCCTTGGTCTGTGTTAAGGGCGACACTCGGTCCATGTTTGAGGAGCCTGGCCCTGACGCTCCTCTCCGGCCTGTGTTTAAGGAGGCGGCCGTCCTCCCCTTGGTCTGTGTTAAGGGCGACACTCGGTCCGTGTTTAAGGAGCGGCCCTCGCGCTCCGGTTCGGCCTGTATTTAGGGAGGCGGCCGTCCTCCGCTTGGTCTGTGTTAAGGGCGACACTCGGTCCGTGTTTAAGGAGCCGGCCCTGACGCTCCTCTTCGGCCTGTGTTTAAGGAGGCGGCCGTCCTCCACTTCCTTCCATGCACCACCACATTCGCAGTTGACACTTTGCCATTTTTTCAGAGAGGTGACACTTAGTCGTTTTTTCGAAAGTTGACACTTAGTCGTTTTTTCGAAAGTTGACACTTTGCCGTTTTTTCAGAGAGGCGACACTTAGTCGTTTTTTCGAAAGTTGACACTTAGCCGTTTTTTCGAAAGTTGACACTTAGCCGTTTTTTCGAAAGTTGACACTTAGCCGTTTTTTCGAAAGTTGACACTTAGTCACTTTTTCGCCACAGTGACACCTCCAGCGCGTGCCACGGCGCTTTTCAGGTCTTCTATCCGACCTTGTGCTGTCGAGGACGGCGTGTCCGACGCCGTGGGGAGACCAGCACCATCTCCTCCATACTCGTAAACGGGGTGCTTTGGAAAACGGGGGGAAAGTCGATGAGTACACTGACTACTGGGACCATTTCATTGTACTCTGGCGCACCTGAAGACCAAAAAAGGTACTGCACCTTAGCCCGGGTACCTCACCCCCTGGTACCTCGAGGAGAACTTAGAAAAATTTCGACAAATTTTTGGTGAGCTCCAGGGAGAGAGGCTGATTTTTCGCTTTTTGAGGCCGACCGCCGAACCGGCGCGGGGCGGACTCACAAGCCCCCCAGAGCCGTGGGCACTTAGTCGTTTTTTCAGAGAGGCGACACTTAGTCGTTTTTTCAGAGGCGACACTTAGTCGTTTTTTCGAAAGTTGACACTTAGCCGTTTTTTCGAAAGTCGACACTTAGCCGTTTTTTTGGAAAGTTGACACTTAGTCGTTTTTTCGAAAGTTGACACTTAGTCGTTTTTTCGCCACAATTGGCTCTGAGCTCCAGGGGGAGAGCCTGGTTTTGCCTTATTTCAGGCCGGCTGGGGAACCGGCGCGGGTCGGATGCACGAGCCCGGCAGAGCCGTGGGCACTTAGAAAATTTTCGCCGATTAAGCTGGGACCTCCAGGCGGAGACCGGCATTCCTCGTCCTCGGGGTTCGACCCAGGAACCGGCGCTGGGCAGACGCCGTAGCCACGCAGAGCCGTGGGCACTTAGAAAATATTCGCCAAGTTGGCTCTGAGCTCCAGGCGGAGAGGCTGGTTTTGCCTTATTTCAGGCCGGCTGGGGAACCGGCGCGGGTCGGATGCACGAGCCCGCAGAGCCGTGGGCACTTTGCCATTTTCTCAGAGTCGACACTTAGTCGTTTTTTCAGAGAGGCGACACTCTGTCGTTTTTTCGAAAGTTGACACTTTGCCGTTTTTTCAGAGAGGCGACACTTAGCCGTTTTTTCGAAAGTTGACACTTAGCCGTTTTTTCGAAAGTCGACACTTAGCCGTTTTTTCAGAGATGTGACACTTTGCCGTTTTTTCGAAAGTCGACACTTAGCCGTTTTTTCAGAGATGTGACACTTAGAAACTTTTTGCCAAGTTGGCTGTGAGCTCCAGGAGGAGACCGTTATTTTTCGTCATTCGAGGCCGACTGCGGAACCGGCGCTGGGCGGACGCCAAAGCTCGGCAGGGCCGTGGGCACTTAGAAACTTTTTGCCAAGTTGGCTGTGAGCTCCAGGAGGAGACCGTCATTTTTCGTCATTCGAGGCCGACTGCGGCACCGGCGCTGAGCGGACGCCAAAGCTCGGCAGGGCCGTGGGCACTTAGAAACTTTTTGCCAAGTTGGCTGTGAGCTCCAGGAGGAGACCGTTATTTTTCGTCATTCGAGGCCGACTGCGGAACCGGCGCTGGGCGGACGCCAAAGCTCGGCAGGGCCGTGGGCACTTAGAAACTTTTTGCCAAGTTGGCTGTGAGCTCCAGGAGGAGACCGTCATTTTTCGTCATTCGAGGCCGACTGCGGCACCGGCGCTGAGCGGACGCCAAAGCTCGGCAGGGCCGTGGGCACTTAGAAACTTTTTGCCAAGTTGGCTGTGAGCTCCAGGAGGAGACCGTTATTTTTCGTCATTCTAGGCCGACTGCGGAACCGGCGCTGGGCGGACGCCAAAGCTCGGCAGGGCCGTGGGCACTTAGAAACTTTTTGCCAAGTTGGCTGTGAGCTCCAGGAGGAGACCGTTATTTTTCGTCATTCGAGGCCGACTGAGGAACCGGCGCTGGGCGGACGCCAAAGCTCGGCAGGGCCGTGGGCACTTAGAAACTTTTTGCCAAGTTGGCTGTGAGCTCCAGGAGGAGACCGTCATTTTTCGTCATTCGAGGCCGACTGCGGCACCGGCGCTGAGCGGACGCCAAAGCTCGGAAGGGCCGTGGGCACTTAGAAACTTTTTGCCAAGTTGGCTGTGAGCTCCAGGAGGAGACCGTCTTTTTTCGTCATTCGAGGCCGACTGCGGAACCGGCGCTGGGCGGACGCCAAAGCTCGGCAGGGCCGTGGGCACTTAGAAACTTTTTGCCAAGTTGGCTGTGAGCTCCAGGAGGAGACCGTTATTTTTCGTCATTCGAGGCCGACTGCGGAACCGGCGCTGGGCGGACGCCAAAGCTCGGCAGGGCCGTGGGCACTTAGAAACTTTTTGCCAAGTTGGCTGTGAGCTCCAGGAGGAGACCGTCATTTTTCGTCATTCGAGGCCGACTGCGGCACCGGCGCTGAGCGGACGCCAAAGCTCGGCAGGGCCGTGGGCACTTAGAAACTTTTTGCCAAGTTGGCTGTGAGCTCCAGGAGGAGACCGTTATTTTTCGTCATTCGAGGCCGACTGCGGAACCGGCGCTGGGCGGACGCCAAAGCTCGGCAGGGCCGTGGGCACTTAGAAACTTTTTGCCAAGTTGGCTGTGAGCTCCAGGAGGAGACCGTCATTTTTCGTCATTCGAGGCCGACTGCGGCACCGGCGCTGAGCGGACGCCAAAGCTCGGCAGGGCCGTGGGCACTTTGCCACTTTTTCGCCACAATTGGCTGTGAGCTCCAGGAGGAGACCGTTATTTTTCGTCATTCTAGGCCGGTTGCAGAACCGGCGCGGCTCGGATGCACGAGCCCGCAGAGCCGTGGGCACTTAGAAAAATTTCAGAGAGGCGACACTTTGCCATTTTTTCAGAGAGGTGACACTTAGTCGTTTTTTCGAAAGTTGACACTTAGCCGTTTTTTCGAAAGTTGACACTTAGTCGTTTTTTCGAAAGTTGACACTTAGTCGTTTTTTCGCCAAAGTGCCCACCTCCAGCGCGTGCCACGGCGCTTTCCAGGTCTTCTATCCGACCTTGTGCTGTCGAGGACGGCGTGTCCGACGCCGTGGGGAGACCAGCACCATCTCCTCCATACTCGTAAACGAGGTGCTTTGGAAAACGGGGGGAAAGTCGATGAGTACACTGACTACTGGGACCATTTCATTGTACTCTGGCGCACCTGAAGACCAAAAAAGGTACTGCACCTTAGCCCGGGTACCTCACCCCCTGGTACCTCGAGGTGAGCTCCAGGGAGAGAGGCTGATTTTTTGCTTTTTGAGGCCGACCACCGAACCGGCGCGGGGCGGACTCACAAGCCCCGCAGAGCCGTGGGCACTTAGTCGTTTTTTCGAAAGTTGACACTTAGTCGTTTTTTCGCCGATTTTGCTGGGACCTCCAGGCGAGGACCGGCGTTTTTCGTCTTCCGGGTCCGACCCGGGAACCAGCGCCGAGCGGACACATTCGCTCGCTAGTGCCGTTGGCACTTAGAAAATTTTTCGTTTGTCATGAGCTCCGGGCGGAGACCGGCGTTTTTCGTCTTCCGGGTCCGACCCGGGAACCAGCGCCGAGCGGACACATTCGCTCGCAAGTGCCGTTGGCACTTAGAAAATTTTTCGTTTGTCATGAGCTCCGGGCGGAGAGCGGCGTTTTTCGTCTTCCGGGTTCGACCCGGGAACCAGCGCCGAGCGGACACATTCGCTCGCTAGTGCCGTTGGCACTTAGAAAATTTTTCGTTTGTCATGAGCTCCGGGCGGAGACCGGCGTTTTTTGTCTTCCGGGTTCGACCCGGGAACCAGCGCCGAGCGGACACATTCGCTCGCTAGTGCCGTTGGCACTTAGAAAATTTTTCGTTTGTCATGAGCTCCGGGCGGAGAGCGGCGTTTTTCGTCTTCCGGGTTCGACCCGGGAACCAGCGCCGAGCGGACACATTCGCTCGCTAGTGCCGTTGGCACTTAGAAAATTTTTCGTTTGTCATGAGCTCCGGGCGGAGAGCGGCGTTTTTCGTCTTCCGGGTTCGACCCGGGAACCAGCGCCGAGCGGACACATTCGCTCGCTAGTGCCGTTGGCACTTAGAAAATTTTTCGTTTGTCATGAGCTCCGGGCGGAGAGCGGCGTTTTTCGTCTTCCGGGTTCGACCCGGGAACCAGCGCCGAGCGGACACATTCGCTCGCTAGTGCCGTTGGCACTTAGAAAATTTTTCGTTTGTCATGAGCTCCGGGCGGAGAGCGGCGTTTTTCGTCTTCCGGGTTCGACCCGGGAACCAGCGCCGAGCGGACACATTCGCTCGCTAGTGCCGTTGGCACTTAGAAAATTTTTCGTTTGTCATGAGCTCCGGGCGGAGAGCGGCGTTTTTCGTCTTCCGGGTTCGACCCGGGAACCAGCGCCGAGCGGACACATTCGCTCGCTAGTGCCGTTGGCACTTAGAAAATTTTTCGTTTGTCATGAGCTCCGGGCGGAGAGCGGCGTTTTTCGTCTTCCGGGTTCGACCCGGGAACCAGCGCCGAGCGGACACATTCGCTCGCTAGTGCCGTTGGCACTTAGAAAATTTTTCGTTTGTCATGAGCTCCGGGCGGAGAGCGGCGTTTTTCGTCTTCCGGGTTCGACCCGGGAACCAGCGCCGAGCGGACACATTCGCTCGCTAGTGCCGTTGGCACTTAGAAAATTTTTCGTTTGTCATGAGCTCCGGGCGGAGAGCGGCGTTTTTCGTCTTCCGGGTTCGACCCGGGAACCAGCGCCGAGCGGACACATTCGCTCGCTAGTGCCGTTGGCACTTAGAAAATTTTTCGTTTGTCATGAGCTCCGGGCGGAGAGCGGCGTTTTTCGTCTTCCGGGTTCGACCCGGGAACCAGCGCCGAGCGGACACATTCGCTCGCTAGTGCCGTTGGCACTTAGAAAATTTTTCGTTTGTCATGAGCTCCGGGCGGAGAGCGGCGTTTTTCGTCTTCCGGGTTCGACCCGGGAACCAGCGCCGAGCGGACACATTCGCTCGCTAGTGCCGTTGGCACTTAGAAAATTTTTCGTTTGTCATGAGCTCCGGGCGGAGAGCGGCGTTTTTCGTCTTCCGGGTTCGACCCGGGAACCAGCGCCGAGCGGACACATTCGCTCGCTAGTGCCGTTGGCACTTAGAAAATTTTTCGTTTGTCATGAGCTCCGGGCGGAGAGCGGCGTTTTTCGTCTTCCGGGTTCGACCCGGGAACCAGCGCCGAGCGGACACATTCGCTCGCTAGTGCCGTTGGCACTTAGAAAATTTTTCGTTTGTCATGAGCTCCGGGCGGAGAGCGGCGTTTTTCGTCTTCCGGGTTCGACCCGGGAACCAGCGCCGAGCGGACACATTCGCTCGCTAGTGCCGTTGGCACTTAGAAAATTTTTCGTTTGTCATGAGCTCCGGGCGGAGAGCGGCGTTTTTCGTCTTCCGGGTTCGACCCGGGAACCAGCGCCGAGCGGACACATTCGCTCGCTAGTGCCGTTGGCACTTAGAAAATTTTTCGTTTGTCATGAGCTCCGGGCGGAGACCGGCATTTTTCGTCATTCGAGGCCGACGGGGGAACCAGCCGGAGCGGACACGTTTGCTCGGAAGAGCCGTTGGCACTTAGAAAAAATTCCGTGTCTCGTGAGCTCCAGGGGGGACAGGCTGGTTTTATTCATCCGTAGCCGACATGGGAACCAGCGCGGAGCGGATTGGTGTTGCGCTGCCATATACCTCATCTCTCTCAAGAGTCCCCCCCTTATACGTGCCGATGGTGTTTTGGAAAACGGGGGGTAACTGGATGAGTACACTGACTAGTGGGACCAAGTACACTAATAGCCCCTGGTACCTAAAATGGAAGTATAGAGGCCGACTTTCGGGCAAGATCACGCCGGGTTAGGCTTCCAGGACCTCGGCTAAGCAATTTTAACGGGTTGCCCGGTTCTTTTTTGAACCAGCCCGGTTCTTTTTTTTTATCCAGCCCGGTTCTTTTTACACTTCCAGCTGGAGCTCGGGAGCGGCTTTTTGCACAAGATCACGCCGTGTTAGGCTTCCAGGACCTCAGCTAAGCAATTTTAACGGGTCGCCCGGTTCTTTTTTGATCCAGCCCGGTTCTTTTTTTTATCCAGCCTGGTTCTTTTTACACTTCCAGCTGGAGCTCGGGAGCGGCTTTTTGCACAAGAACACGCCGTGTTAGGCTTCCAGGACCTCGGCTAAGCAATTTTAACGGGTCGCCCGGTTCTTTTTTGATCCAGCCCGGTTCTTTTTTTTATCCAGCCTGGTTCTTTTTACACTTCCAGCTGGAGCTCGGGAGCGGCTTTTTGCACAAGAACACGCCGTGTTAGGCTTCCAGGACCTCGGCTAAGCAATTTTAACGGGTCGCCCGGTTCTTTTTTGATCCAGCCCGGTTCTTTTTTTTATCCAGCCTGGTTCTTTTTACACTTCCAGCTGGAGCTCGGGAGCGGCTTTTTGCACAAGATCACGCCGTGTTAGGCTTCCAGGACCTCGGCTAAGCAATTTTAACGGGTCGCCCGGTTCTTTTTTTTTTATCCAGCCCGGTTCTTTTTTTATCCAGCCCGGTTCTTTTTACACTTCCAGCTGGAGCTCGGGAGCGGCTTTTTGCACAAGATCACGCCGTGTTAGGCTTCCAGGACCTCGGCTAAGCAATTTTAACGGGTCGCCCGGTTCTTTTTTGATCCAGCCCGGTTCTTTTTTTTATCCAGCCTGGTTCTTTTTACACTTCCAGCTGGAGCTCGGGAGCGGCTTTTTGCACAAGAACACGCCGTGTTAGGCTTCCAGGACCTCGGCTAAGCAATTTTAACGGGTTGCCCGGTTCTTTTTTGAACCAGCCCGGTTCTTTTTTTTATCCAGCCTGGTTCTTTTTACACTTCCAGCTGGAGCTCGGGAGCGGCTTTTTGCACAAGAACACGCCGTGTTAGGCTTCCAGGACCTCGGCTAAGCAATTTTAACGGGTCGCCCGGTTCTTTTTTGATCCAGCCCGGTTCTTTTTTTTATCCAGCCTGGTTCTTTTTACACTTCCAGCTGGAGCTCGGGAGCGGCTTTTTGCACAAGATCACGCCGTGTTAGGCTTCCAGGACCTCAGCTAAGCAATTTTAACGGGTCGCCCGGTTCTTTTTTGATCCAGCCCGGTTCTTTTTTTATCCAGCCCGGTTCTTTTTACACTTCCAGCTGGAGCTCGGGAGCGGCTTTTTGCACAAGATCACGCCGTGTTAGGCTTCCAGGACCTCGGCTAAGCAATTTTAACGGGTCGCCCGGTTCTTTTTTGATCCAGCCCGGTTCTTTTTTTTATCCAGCCTGGTTCTTTTTACACTTCCAGCTGGAGCTCGGGAGCGGCTTTTTGCACAAGAACACGCCGTGTTAGGCTTCCAGGACCTCGGCTAAGCAATTTTAACGGGTCGCCCGGTTCTTTTTTTTATCCAGCCCGGTTCTTTTTTTATCCAGCCCGGTTCTTTTTACACTTCCAGCTGGAGCTCGGGAGCGGCTTTTTGCACAAGATCACGCCGTGTTAGGCTTCCAGGACCTCGGCTAAGCAATTTTAACGGGTCGCCCGGTTCTTTTTTGATCCAGCCCGGTTCTTTTTTTTATCCAGCCCGGTTCTTTTTACACTTCCAGCTGGAGCTTGGGAGCGGCTTTTTGCACAAGAACACGCCGTGTTAGGCTTCCAGGACCTCGGCTAAGCAATTTTAACGGGTCGCCCGGTTCTTTTTTGATCCAGCCCGGTTCTTTTTTTTATCCAGCCTGGTTCTTTTTACACTTCCAGCTGGAGCTCGGGAGCGGCTTTTTGCACAAGAACACGCCGTGTTAGGCTTCCAGGACCTCGGCTAAGCAATTTTAACGGGTTGCCCGGTTCTTTTTTGAACCAGCCCGGTTCTTTTTTTTATCCAGCCTGGTTCTTTTTACACTTCCAGCTGGAGCTCGGGAGCGGCTTTTTGCACAAGAACACGCCGTGTTAGGCTTCCAGGACCTCGGCTAAGCAATTTTAACGGGTCGCCCGGTTCTTTTTTGATCCAGCCCGGTTCTTTTTTTTATCCAGCCTGGTTCTTTTTACACTTCCAGCTGGAGCTCGGGAGCGGCTTTTTGCACAAGATCACGCCGTGTTAGGCTTCCAGGACCTCGGCTAAGCAATTTTAACGGGTCGCCCGGTTCTTTTTTTTATCCAGCCCGGTTCTTTTTTTATCCAGCCCGGTTCTTTTTACACTTCCAGCTGGAGCTCGGGAGCGGCTTTTTGCACAAGATCACGCCGTGTTAGGCTTCCAGGACCTCGGCTAAGCAATTTTAACGGGTCGCCCGGTTCTTTTTTGATCCAGCCCGGTTCTTTTTTTTATCCAGCCTGGTTCTTTTTACACTTCCAGCTGGAGCTCGGGAGCGGCTTTTTGCACAAGAACACGCCGTGTTAGGCTTCCAGGACCTCGGCTAAGCAATTTTAACGGGTCGCCCGGTTCTTTTTTTTATCCAGCCCGGTTCTTTTTTTATCCAGCCCGGTTCTTTTTACACTTCCAGCTGGAGCTCGGGAGCGGCTTTTTGCACAAGATCACGCCGTGTTAGGCTTCCAGGACCTCGGCTAAGCAATTTTAACGGGTCGCCCGGTTCTTTTTTGATCCAGCCCGGTTCTTTTTTTTATCCAGCCCGGTTCTTTTTACACTTCCAGCTGGAGCTTGGGAGCGGCTTTTTGCACAAGAACACGCCGTGTTAGGCTTCCAGGACCTCGGCTAAGCAATTTTAACGGGTCGCCCGGTTCTTTTTTGATCCAGCCCGGTTCTTTTTTTTATCCAGCCCGGTTCTTTTCACACTTCCAGCTGGAGCTCGGCAGCGGCTATTTGCACAAGATCACGCCGGGTTAGGCTTCCAGGACCTCGGCTAAGCAATTTTAACGGGCCGCCCGGTTCTTTTTTTTATCCAGCCCGGTTCTTTTTACACTTCCAGCTGGAGCTCGGGAGCGGCTTTTTGCACAAGATCACGCCGTGTTAGGCTTCCAGGACCTCGGCTAAGCAATTTTAACGGGTCGCCCGGTTCTTTTTTGATCCAGCCCGGTTCTTTTTTTTATCCAGCCCGGTTCTTTTTACACTTCCAGCTGGAGCTCGGGAGCGGCTTTTTGCACAAGATCACGCCGTGTTAGGCTTCCAGGACCTCGGCTAAGCAATTTTAACGGGTCGCCCGGTTCTTTTTTTATCCAGCCCGGTTCTTTTTTTTATCCAGCCCGGTTCTTTTCACACTTCCAGCTGGAGCTCGGCAGCGGCTATTTGCACAAGATCACGCCGGGTTAGGCTTCCAGGACCTCGGCTAAGCAATTTTAACGGGTCGCCCGGTTCTTTTTTGATCCAGCCCGGTTCTTTTTTTTATCCAGCCCGGTTCTTTTCACACTTCCAGCTGGAGCTCGGCAGCGGCTATTTGCACAAGATCACGCCGGGTTAGGCTTCCAGGACCTCGGCTAAGCAATTTTAACGGGTCGCCCGGTTCTTTTTTTGATCCAGCCCGGTTCTTTTTTTATCCAGCCCGGTTCTTTTCACACTTCCAGCTGGAGCTCGGCAGCGGCTTTTTGCACAAGATCACGCCGTGTTAGGCTTCCAGGACCTCGGCTAAGCAATTTTAACGGGTCGCCCGGTTCTTTTTTTGATCCAGCCCGGTTCTTTTTTTATCCAGCCCGGTTCTTTTTACACTTCCAGCTGGAGCTCAGCAGCGGCTTTTTGCACAAGATCACGCCGTGTTAGGCTTCCAGGACCTCGGCTAAGCAATTTTAACGGGCCGCCCGGTTCTTTTTTGATCCAGCCCGGTTCTTTTTTTTATCCAGCCTGGTTCTTTTTACACTTCCAGCTGGAGCTCGGGAGCGGCTTTTTGCACAAGATCACGCCGTGTTAGGCTACCAGGACCTCGGCTAAGCAATTTTAACGGGTCGCCCGGTTCTTTTTTTTATCCAGCCCGGTTCTTTTTAAACTTCCAGCTGGAGCTCAGCAGCGGCTTTTTGCACAAGATCACGCCGGGTTAGGCTTCCAGGACCTCGGCTAAGCACTTCTAACGGGTCGCCCGGTTCTTTTTTTTGAACCAGCCCGGTTCTTTTTACACTTCCAGCTGGAGCTCAGCAGCGGCTTTTTGCACAAGATCACGCCGGGTTAGGCTTCCAGGACCTCGGCTAAGCAATTTTAACGGGCCGCCCGGTTCTTTTTTGATCCAGCCCGGTTCTTTTTTTTATCCAGCCTGGTTCTTTTTACACTTCCAGCTGGAGCTCGGGAGCGGCTTTTTGCACAAGATCACGCCGTGTTAGGCTACCAGGACCTCGGCTAAGCAATTTTAACGGGTCGCCCGGTTCTTTTTTTTATCCAGCCCGGTTCTTTTTAAACTTCCAGCTGGAGCTCAGCAGCGGCTTTTTGCACAAGATCACGCCGGGTTAGGCTTCCAGGACCTCGGCTAAGCACTTCTAACGGGTCGCCCGGTTCTTTTTTTTGAACCAGCCCGGTTCTTTTTACACTTCCAGCTGGAGCTCAGCAGCGGCTTTTTGCACAAGATCACGCCGGGTTAGGCTTCCAGGACCTCGGCTAAGCAATTTTACCGGCCCGCCCGGTTCTTTTTTTTATCCAGCCCGGTTCTTTTTACACTTCCAGCTGGAGCTCAGCAGCGGCTTTTTGCACAAGATCACGCCGGGTTAGGCTTCCAGGACCTCGGCTAAGCACTTCTAACGGGCCCTGGTCCACCCCTGCCAGCGCATTTCAAAACTTGGCATTAATTTCGACCTAAGAGACGAAGTCTGATTTTTTTCTACCACTTGGGCGGCCTTTTTGCACCCAGAACACCCGCACCGGCACCATAAATTCGAAGGGTGCCGAGTGCGTCGGCGCAGATTCTGCGACGGAGTGACACTTCCCTCTTGTGGACATTCGGCGGTAGGTGAAATGCGCACTCGGTCTTCTCTTTTCTTTTCCTTCCAGTGAAACTTTGGAAACATTCTGCGAGCTGCTGGCTTCCAGAACCTCGGCCAAGCAGGTGGAGGATTTTTTTCCACTTCCAGCTGGAGGTGAGGAGGGACTTTTTGGGCAAGATCACGCCGACTTAGCAAGCAAGGTGGAAGTGCCAGCATGCTCCGTGGCTGGAAGTGTGGATGTGCCAGCACCCTCCCTGCCTATGGAAGTGTGGAGCTCCAGCACCCTCCCTGCCTATGGAAGTGTGGAGCTCCAGCACCCTCCCTGCCTATGGAAGTGTGGAGCTCCAGCACCCTCCCTGCCTATGGAAGTGTGGAGCTCCAGCACCCTCCCTGCCTATGGAAGTGTGGAGCTCCAGCACCCTCCCTGCCTATGGAAGTGTGGAGCTCCAGCACCCTCCCTGCCTATGGAAGTGTGGAGCTCCAGCACCCTCCCTGCCTATGGAAGTGTGGAGCTCCAGCACCCTCCCTGCCTATGGAAGTGTGGAGCTCCAGCACCCTCCCTGCCTATGGAAGTGTGGAGCTCCAGCACCCTCCCTGCCTATGGAAGTGTGGAGCTCCAGCACCCTCCCTGCCTATGGAAGTGTGGAGCTCCAGCACCCTCCCTGCCTATGGAAGTGTGGAGCTCCAGCACCCTCCCTGCCTATGGAAGTGTGGAGCTCCAGCACCCTCCCTGCCTATGGAAGTGTGGAGCTCCAGCACCCTCCCTGCCTATGGAAGTGTGGAGCTCCAGCACCCTCCCTGCCTATGGAAGTGTGGAGCTCCAGCACCCTCCCTGCCTATGGAAGTGTGGAGCTCCAGCACCCTCCCTGCCTATGGAAGTGTGGAGCTCCAGCACCCTCCCTGCCTATGGAAGTGTGGAGCTCCAGCACCCTCCCTGCCTATGGAAGTGTGGAGCTCCAGCACCCTCCCTGCCTATGGAAGTGTGGAGCTCCAGCACCCTCCCTGCCTATGGAAGTGTGGAGCTCCAGCACCCTCCCTGCCTATGGAAGTGTGGAGCTCCAGCACCCTCCCTGCCTATGGAAGTGTGGAGCTCCAGCACCCTCCCTGCCTATGGAAGTGTGGAGCTCCAGCACCCTCCCTGCCTATGGAAGTGTGGAGCTCCAGCACCCTCCCTGCCTATGGAAGTGTGGAGCTCCAGCACCCTCCCTGCCTATGGAAGTGTGGAGCTCCAGCACCCTCCCTGCCTATGGAAGTGTGGAGCTCCAGCACCCTCCGTGCCTAGGGAAGTGTGGAGCTCCAGCACCCTCCCTGCCTATGGAAGAGCCACCTCCGCGGGCATGCTGCTCAACCACGCCGGCCCAGAGTTCCAGCCGCTCGGCTACACTCTCTCACAAGCCCCGCCTGGAGCTCCCCAGCCCGCCCCTGGTACCTCAACTACCGAGGCCAGCCGCTCGACCAGGCCGGCCCAGAGTTCCAGCCGCTCGGCTTCACTCTCTCACAAGCCCCGCCTGGAGCTCCCCAGCCCGCCCCTGGTACCTCAACTACCGAGGCCAGCCGCTCGACCACGCCGGCGCAGAGTTCCAGCCGCTCGGATAAGCTCTGCCACTCTCCCGCTAAGCAGCCACCGGTAACGGGGAAATGTCGCCGCCTTGTGGACACGCCCTTGTAAATGAATGGGCTTTCGCACTTAGTGCAATTTTCGCCAGCTCCGTGGCTGCAAGTATGGAGCTATGGAGCCACCAGCCAGGCTGGAGCTCTGGAGCTATGGAAGTATGGAGCTATGGATCTATGGAAGTATGGAGTTATGGAGCTCTGGAGCTATGGAGCTATGGAGCTATGGAGCTATGGAAGTCTGGAGCTATGGAAGTATGGAGCTATGGAGCTATGGAAGTATGGAGCTCTGGAGCTATGGAGCTATGGAGCCACCAGCCAGCACCCTCCGTGGCTCAACCACGCCGGCCCAGAGTTCCAGCCGCTCGGCTTCACTCTCTCACAAGCCCCGCCTGGAGCTCCCCAGCCCGCCCCTGGTACCTCAACTACCGAGGCCAGCCGCTCGACCAGGCCGGCCGAGAGTTCCAGCCGCTCGGCTTCACTCTCTCACAAGACCCGCCTGGAGCTCCCTGCCCCACCCCTGGTACCTCAACTACCGAGGCCAGCCGCTCGACCACGCCGGCGCAGAGTTCCAGCCGCTCGGATAAGCTCTGTCACTCACCCGCCGCGCAGCCACCGGTAACGGGGAAATGTCGCCGCCTGGCGGACACGCCGTTGTAAATGAATGGGCTTTCGCACTTAGTGCAATTTTCGCCAACTCTCTGACTGGAGCTATGGAAGTATGGAGCTATGGAGCCACCAGCCACCCAGGCTGGAGCTATGGAGCCATGGAGCTCTGGTGCTATGGAGCTCTGGAGGTATGGAGCTATGGAGCTATGGAGCTATGGAGCTATGGAGCCCTGGAGCTCTGGAGGTATGGAGCTATGGTGCTATGGAGCTCTGAAGCCATGGAGCTCTGGTGCTATGGAGCTCTGGAGCTCTGGAGGTATGGAGCTCTGGAGGTATGGAGCTATGGAGCCCTGGAGCCCTGGAGCTATGGAGCCCTGGAGCTATGGAGCCCTGGAGCCCTGGAGCTATGGAGCCCTGGAGCTATGGAGCTATGGAGCTCTGGTGCTATGGAGCTATGGAGCTCTGGTGCTATGGAGCTATGGAGCTCTGGTGCTATGGAGCTATGGAGCTCTGGTGCTATGGAGCTATGGAGCTCTGGTGCTATGGAGCTATGGAGCTCTGGTGCTATGGAGCTATGGAGCTCTGGTGCTATGGAGCTCTGGTGCTATGGAGCTATGGAGCTCTGGTGCTATGGAGCTCTGGAGCTCTGGAGGTATGGAGCTATGGAGCTATGGAGCCACCAGCCAGCACCCTCCGTGGCTGGATCAATGGAAGTGTTTTAGGTACCAGGCAGCCAAAGGGCCGAGGCCTCACGCTCGACCACGCCGGCGCAGAGTTCCAGCCGCTCGGATAAGCTCTGTCACTCACCCGCCGCGCAGCCACCGGTAACGGGGAAATGTCGCCGCCTTGTGGACACGCCGTTGTAAATGAATGGGCTTTCGCACTTAGTGCAATTTTAGCACACTCTCTGACTGGAGCTATGGAAGTATGGAGCTATGGAGCCACCAGCCACCCAGGCTGGAGCTATGGAGCTATGGAGCTCTGGTGCTATGGAGCTATGGAGCTCTGGTGCTATGGAGCTATGGAGCTCTGGTGCTATGGAGCTATGGAGCTCTGGTGCTATGGAGCTATGGAGCTCTGGTGCTATGGAGCTATGGAGCTCTGGTGCTATGGAGCTATGGAGCTCTGGTGCTATGGAGCTATGGAGCTATGGAGCTCTGGTGCTATGGAGCTATGGAGCTCTGGTGCTATGGAGCTATGGAGCTCTGGTGCTATGGAGCTATGGAGCTCTGGTGCTATGGAGCTCTGGTGCTATGGAGCTATGGAGCTCTGGTGCTATGGAGCTATGGAGCTATGGAGCTCTGGTGCTATGGAGCTATGGAGCTCTGGTGCTATGGTGCTATGGAGCTATGGAGCTCTGGTGCTATGGAGCTATGGAGCTCTGGTGCTATGGAGCTCTGGTGCTATGGAGCTATGGAGCTCTGGTGCTATGGAGCTATGGAGCTCTGGTGCTATGGAGCTATGGAGCTATGGAGCCACCAGCCAGCACCCTCCGTGGCTGGATCAATGGAAGTGTTTTAGGTACCAGGCAGCCAAAGGGCCGGGGCCTCACGCTCGACCACGCCGGCGCAGAGTTCCAGCCGCTCGGATAAGCTCTGTCACTCACCCGCCACGCAGCCACCGGTAACGGGGAAATGTCGCCGCCTGGCGGACACGCCGTTGTAAATGAATGGGCTTTCGCACTTAGTGCAATTTTCGCCAACTCTCTGACTGGAGCTATGGAAGTATGGAGCTATGGAGCCACCAGCCACCCAGGCTGGAGCTATGGAGCTCTGGAGGTATGGAGCTATGGAGCCCTGGAGCTATGGAGCTATGGAGCCCTGGAGCTATGGAGCCCTGGAGCTATGGAGCTATGGAGCTCTGGTGCTATGGAGCTATGGAGCTCTGGTGCTATGGAGCTATGGAGCTCTGGTGCTATGGAGCTATGGAGCTCTGGTGCTATGGAGCTATGGAGCTCTGGTGCTATGGAGCTATGGAGCTCTGGTGCTATGGAGCTATGGAGCTCTGGTGCTATGGAGCTATGGAGCTCTGGTGCTATGGAGCTATGGAGCTATGGAGCCACCAGCCAGCACCCTCCGTGGCTGGATCAATGGAAGTGTTTTAGGTACCAGGCAGCCAAAGGGCCGGGGCCTCACGCTCGACCACGCCGGCGCAGAGTTCCAGCCGCTCGGATAAGCTCTGTCACTCACCCGCCACGCAGCCACCGGTAACGGGGAAATGTCGCCGCCTGGCGGACACGCCGTTGTAAATGAATGGGCTTTCGCACTTAGTGCAATTTTCGCCAACTCTCTGACTGGAGCTATGGAAGTATGGAGCTATGGAGCCACCAGCCACCCAGGCTGGAGCTATGGAGCTCTGGAGGTATGGAGCTATGGAGCCCTGGAGCTATGGAGCTATGGAGCCCTGGAGCTATGGAGCCCTGGAGCTATGGAGCTATGGAGCTCTGGTGCTATGGAGCTATGGAGCTCTGGTGCTATGGAGCTATGGAGCTCTGGTGCTATGGAGCTATGGAGCTCTGGTGCTATGGAGCTATGGAGCTCTGGTGCTATGGAGCTATGGAGCTCTGGTGCTATGGAGCTATGGAGCTATGGAGCCACCAGCCAGCACCCTCCGTGGCTGGATCAATGGAAGTGTTTTAGGTACCAGGCAGCCAAAGGGCCGGGGCCTCACGCTCGACCACGCCGGCGCAGAGTTCCAGCCGCTCGGATAAGCTCTGTCACTCACCCGCCGCGC
>NW_028232283.1:0-2500 GCF_054491065.1 Syngnathus leptorhynchus | reverse complement strand
TGGCCTCGGAGGCGGTCCGTGGGGGACTACGGGGGGGAAGGGCGTCGGCCCTCCGGCCCGAGCAGAGAACGTTCGGTCACCCAAGCGGGAATCTGCGCCCCGGCCCGAGTCGGACTCGGTCGGTGCGGCCCGCTGAGGCCCTCAACTATTCCCGTACGCGGGGGTCGGGAGCTGCGGCGCTGCGCCGGCGACTTACCCGCGCGAGGCACGCACTGCGTGCGGCCAGGATGCGGAGTTGGATCGGCGCTGGTTGGGAACCCTCGGGGAACGAAGGCGGACGGCGGCCAGCCGGCGCCGACGAACCCGTCGGGGAGGGGGCTGGTGGCAGGCGCGATCGGCACTATTGCTGACTGCCGGGAGGGAAGCTGCGCCCCGGCCGAGTCAGACTCAGCCGTTGCGGCCCCCCCGAGCCCGCAGCGCGTAGCGCGGAAGCCATACGCCCCCCCGATGCGGAGCGACAGACGCCCCCGCGACCGCGGTTGGTCGGGAAGGCTTTTCGGATAGAGGTCGGACGGTGTGTGTGGACGGCTTCCCGTGGTGCCGCCGCTATCAAGCCGGAGGGTTTGAGAAACGACATTCGCGGAAGGACCGGCGCGGCCGGCGGACGCTCGCACGCGCGGCGCCCGACACTCAGCCGCTCGCTCGGCCTCCGTGGATCGTGGCTAGGTGGGATGGATGCCAAACCGGGTCGTCTCGGTCTCGCCGCAGTACGGTCGCGCCGGGGCCTGCGGGGCGGCGCGGGGAGCGCACGCTCACGCAGCGGCCGGGGCGCTAGAGTGCGACCCGCAGTGGGTAGGAACCGTCCACCCGACGTCGGACGAGCCGAGGCCGATGGAGGCCCTACCAAGGCGGGTCATGAGTGCCAGTCGGTCAGTTGGGTGAGGGGGTACTCGGAGGCCCACCGGGAGCAGACGGGCGACCGGGGATGGGGGGCGTACGCGGGCGGGCGCCGGGAGAAGACGGCCCGTCCGGGGTCGAATCTCGGCCTGTGTTTTCGGAGCCGGCCGGGCATCACGCTCCCTCCTTGGATGGACAACATTCGTAGTTGACACTTTGTGTCATTTTATCCGAGCGGGCGGGCGCCTCGAGAGGCGGACCGTCCGGGGCGACTCTCGGCCTGTGTTTTCGGAGCCGGCCGGGCCTCACGCTCCCTCCTTGGATGGACAACATTCGTAGTTGACACTTTGTGTCATTTTATCCGAGCGGACGGGCGCCGCGAGGCGGACCGTCCGGGGCGACTCTCGGCCTGTGTTTTCGGAGCCGGCCGGGCATCACGCTCCCTCCTTGGATGGACAACATTCGTAGTTGACACTTTGTGTCATTTTATCCGAGCAGACGGGCGCCGCGAGGCGACCGTCCGGGGCGACTCTCGGCCTGTGTTTAAGGAGCCGGCCGGGCATCACGCTCCTTCCTTGGATGGACAACATTCGTAGTTGACACTTTGTGTCATTTTATCCGAGCGGGCGGGCGCCGCGAGGCGGACCGTCCGGGGCGACTCTCGGCCTGTATTTAAGGAGCCGGCCGGGCATCACGCTCCTTCCTTGGATGGACAACATTCGCAGTTGACACTTTGTGTCATTTTATCCGAGCAGACGGGCGCCGCGAGGCGGACCGTCCGGGGCGACTCTCGGCCTGTGTTTTCGGAGCCGGCCGGGCATCACGCTCCCTCCTTGGATGGACAACATTCGTAGTTGACACTTTGTGTCATTTTATCCGAGCAGACGGGCGCCGCGAGGCGGACCGTCCGGGGCGACTCTCGGCCTGTGTTTAAGGAGCCGGCCGGGCATCACGCTCCTTCCTTGGATGGACAACATTCGCAGTTGACACTTTGTGTCATTTTATCCGAGCAGACGGGCGCCGCGAGGCGGACCGTCCGGGGCGACTCTCGGCCTGTGTTTTCGGAGCCGGCCGGGCATCACGCTCCCTCCTTGGATGGACAACATTCGTAGTTGACACTTTGTGTCATTTTATCCGAGCAGACGGGCGCCGCGAGGCGACCGTCCGGGGCGACTCTCGGCCTGTGTTTAAGGAGCCGGCCGGGCATCACGCTCCTTCCTTGGATGGACAACATTCGCAGTTGACACTTTGTGTCATTTTATCCGAGCAGACGGGCGCCGCGAGGCGGACCGTCCGGGGCGACTCTCGGCCTGTGTTTTCGGAGCCGGCCGGGCATCACGCTCCCTCCTTGGATGGACAACATTCGTAGTTGACACTTTGTGTCATTTTATCCGAGCAGACGGGCGCCGCGAGGCGACCGTCCGGGGCGACTCTCGGCCTGTGTTTAAGGAGCCGGCCGGGCATCACGCTCCTTCCTTGGATGGACAACATTCGTAGTTGACACTTTGTGTCATTTTATCCGAGCGGGCGGGCGCCGCGAGGCGGACCGTCCGGGGCGACTCTCGGCCTGTATTTAAGGAGCCGGCCGGGCATCACGCTCCTTCCTTGGATGGACAACATTCGCAGTTGACACTTTGTGTCATTTTATCCGAGCAGACGGGCG
>NW_028232282.1:55000-64610 GCF_054491065.1 Syngnathus leptorhynchus | reverse complement strand
TTTAACGGGTCGCCCGGTTCTTTTTTGATCCAGCCCGGTTCTTTTTTTTATCCAGCCTGGTTCTTTTTACACTTCCAGCTGGAGCTCGGGAGCGGCTTTTTGCACAAGAACACGCCGTGTTAGGCTTCCAGGACCTCGGCTAAGCAATTTTAACGGGTCGCCCGGTTCTTTTTTGATCCAGCCCGGTTCTTTTTTTTATCCAGCCTGGTTCTTTTTACACTTCCAGCTGGAGCTCGGGAGCGGCTTTTTGCACAAGATCACGCCGTGTTAGGCTTCCAGGACCTCGGCTAAGCAATTTTAACGGGTCGCCCGGTTCTTTTTTTTTATCCAGCCCGGTTCTTTTTTTATCCAGCCCGGTTCTTTTTACACTTCCAGCTGGAGCTCGGGAGCGGCTTTTTGCACAAGATCACGCCGTGTTAGGCTTCCAGGACCTCGGCTAAGCAATTTTAACGGGTTGCCCGGTTCTTTTTTGAACCAGCCCGGTTCTTTTTTTTATCCAGCCTGGTTCTTTTTACACTTCCAGCTGGAGCTCGGGAGCGGCTTTTTGCACAAGAACACGCCGTGTTAGGCTTCCAGGACCTCGGCTAAGCAATTTTAACGGGTCGCCCGGTTCTTTTTTGATCCAGCCCGGTTCTTTTTTTTATCCAGCCTGGTTCTTTTTACACTTCCAGCTGGAGCTCGGGAGCGGCTTTTTGCACAAGAACACGCCGTGTTAGGCTTCCAGGACCTCGGCTAAGCAATTTTAACGGGTTGCCCGGTTCTTTTTTGAACCAGCCCGGTTCTTTTTTTTATCCAGCCTGGTTCTTTTTACACTTCCAGCTGGAGCTCGGGAGCGGCTTTTTGCACAAGAACACGCCGTGTTAGGCTTCCAGGACCTCGGCTAAGCAATTTTAACGGGTCGCCCGGTTCTTTTTTGATCCAGCCCGGTTCTTTTTTTTATCCAGCCTGGTTCTTTTTACACTTCCAGCTGGAGCTCGGGAGCGGCTTTTTGCACAAGAACACGCCGTGTTAGGCTTCCAGGACCTCGGCTAAGCAATTTTAACGGGTCGCCCGGTTCTTTTTTGATCCAGCCCGGTTCTTTTTTTTTATCCAGCCTGGTTCTTTTTACACTTCCAGCTGGAGCTCGGGAGCGGCTTTTTGCACAAGATCACGCCGTGTTAGGCTTCCAGGACCTCGGCTAAGCAATTTTAACGGGTCGCCCGGTTCTTTTTTTTATCCAGCCCGGTTCTTTTTTTATCCAGCCCGGTTCTTTTTACACTTCCAGCTGGAGCTCGGGAGCGGCTTTTTGCACAAGATCACGCCGTGTTAGGCTTCCAGGACCTCGGCTAAGCAATTTTAACGGGTCGCCCGGTTCTTTTTTGATCCAGCCCGGTTTTTTTTTTTATCCAGCCTGGTTCTTTTTACACTTCCAGCTGGAGCTCGGGAGCGGCTTTTTGCACAAGAACACGCCGTGTTAGGCTTCCAGGACCTCGGCTAAGCAATTTTAACGGGTCGCCCGGTTCTTTTTTGATCCAGCCCGGTTCTTTTTTTATCCAGCCCGGTTCTTTTTACACTTCCAGCTGGAGCTCGGGAGCGGTTTTTTGCACAAGATCACGCCGTGTTAGGCTTCCAGGACCTCGGCTAAGCAATTTTAACGGGTCGCCCGGTTCTTTTTTGATCCAGCCCGGTTCTTTTTTTTATCCAGCCCGGTTCTTTTCACACTTCCAGCTGGAGCTCGGCAGCGGCTATTTGCACAAGATCACGCCGTGTTAGGCTTCCAGGACCTCGGCTAAGCAATTTTAACGGGTCGCCCGGTTCTTTTTTGATCCAGCCCGGTTCTTTTTTTATCCAGCCTGGTTCTTTTTACACTTCCAGCTGGAGCTCGGGAGCGGCTTTTTGCACAAGATCACGCCGTGTTAGGCTTCCAGGACCTCGGCTAAGCAATTTTAACGGGTCGCCCGGTTCGTTTTTGATCCAGCCCGGTTCTTTGTTTTTATCCAGCCGGTTCTTTTCACACTTCCAGCTGGAGCTCGGCAGCGGCTATTTGCACAAGATCACGCCGGTTAGGCTTCAGGACCTCGGCTAAGCAATTTTAACGGGTCGCCCGGTTCTTTTTGATCCAGCCCGGTTCTTTTTTTATCCAGCCCGGTTCTTTTCACACTTCCAGCTGGAGCTCGGAGCGGCTTTTTGCACAAGATCACGCCGTGTTAGGCTTCCAGGACCTCGGCTAAGCAATTTTAACGGGTCGCCCGGTTCTTTTTTGATCCAGCCCGGTTCTTTTTTTTATCCAGCCTGGTTCTTTTTACACTTCCAGCTGGAGCTCGGGAGCGGCTTTTTGCACAAGAACACGCCGTGTTAGGCTTCAGGACCTCGGCTAAGCAATTTTAACGGGCCGCCCGGTTCTTTTTTTGATCCAGCCCGGTTCTTTTTACACTTCCAGCTGGAGCTCAGCAGCGGCTTTTTGCACAAGATCACGCCGGGTTAGGCTTCCAGGACCTCGGCTAAGCACTTGTAACGGGCCCTGGTCCACCCCTGCCAGCGCATTTCAAAACTTGGCATTAATTTCGACCTAAGAGACGAAGTCTGATTTTTTTCTACCACTTGGGCGGCCTTTTTGCACCCAGAACACCCGCACCGGCACCATAAATTCGAAGGGTGCCGAGTGCGTCGGCGCAGATTCTGCGACGGAGTGACACTTCCCTCTTGTGGACATTCGGCGGTAGGTGAAATGCGCACTCGGTCTTCTCTTTTCTTTCCTTCCAGTGAAACTTTGGCAACATTCTGCGAGCTGCTGGCTTCCAGAACCTCGGCCAAGCAGGTGGAGGATTTTTTTCCACTTCCAGCTGGAGGTGAGGAGGGACTTTTTGGGCAAGATCACGCCGACTTAGCAGCAAGGTGGAAGTGCCAGCATGCAGTGGCTGGAAGTGTGGATGTGGAGCTCAGCACCCTCCCTGCCTATGGAAGTGTGGAGCTCCAGCACCCTCCCTGCCTATGGAAGTGTGGAGCTCAGCACCCTCCCTGCCTATGGAAGTGTGGAGCTCCAGCACCCTCCTGCCTATGGAAGTGTGGAGCTCCAGCACCCTCCCTGCCTATGGAAGTGTGGAGCTCCAGCACCCTCCCTGCCTATGGAAGTGTGGAGCTCCAGCACCCTCCCTGCCTATGGAAGTGTGGAGCTCCAGCACCTCCCTGCCTATGGAAGTGTGGAGCTCCAGCACCCTCCCTGCCTATGGAAGTGTGGAGCTCCAGCACCCTCCCTGCCTATGGAAGTGTGGAGCTCCAGCACCCTCCCTGCCTATGGAAGTGTGGAGCTCCAGCACCCTCCCTGCCTATGGAAGTGTGGAGCTCCAGCACCCTCCCTGCCTATGGAAGTGTGGAGCTCCAGCACCCTCCCTGCCTATGGAAGTGTGGAGCTCCAGCACCCTCCCTGCCTATGGAAGTGTGGAGCTCCAGCACCCTCCCTGCCTATGGAAGTGTGGAGCTCCAGCACCCTCCCCTGCCTATGGAAGTGTGGAGCTCCAGCACCCTCCCTGCCTATGGAAGTGTGGAGCTCCAGCACCCTCCCTGCCTATGGAAGTGTGGGAGCTCCAGCACCCTCCCTGCCTATGGAAGTGTGGAGCTCCAGCACCCTCCCTGCCTATGGAAGTGTGGAGCTCCAGCACCCTCCCTGCCTATGGAAGTGTGGAGCTCCAGCACCCTCCCTGCCTATGGAAGTGTGGAGCTCCAGCACCCTCCCTGCCTATGGAAGTGTGGAGCTCCAGCACCCTCCCTGCCTATGGAAGTGTGGAGCTCCAGCACCCTCCCTGCCTATGGAAGTGTGGAGCTCCAGCACCCTCCCTGCCTATGGAAGTGTGGAGCTCCAGCACCCTCCCTGCCTATGGAAGTGTGGAGCTCCAGCACCCTCCCTGCCTATGGAAGTGTGGAGCTCCAGCACCCTCCCTGCCTATGGAAGTGTGGAGCTCCAGCACCCTCCCTGCCTATGGAAGTGTGGAGCTCCAGCACCCTCCCTGCCTATGGAAGTGTGGAGCTCCAGCACCCTCCCTGCCTATGGAAGTGTGGAGCTCCAGCACCCTCCCTGCCTATGGAAGTGTGGAGCTCCAGCACCCTCCCTGCCTATGGAAGTGTGGAGCTCCAGCACCCTCCCTGCCTATGGAAGTGTGGAGCTCCAGCACCCTCCCTGCCTATGGAAGTGTGGAGCTCCAGCACCCTCCCTGCCTATGGAAGTGTGGAGCTCCAGCACCCTCCCTGCCTATGGAAGTGTGGAGCTCCAGCACCCTCCCTGCCTATGGAAGTGTGGAGCTCCAGCACCCTCCCTGCCTATGGAAGTGTGGAGCTCCAGCACCCTCCCTGCCTATGGAAGTGTGGAGCTCCAGCACCCTCCCTGCCTATGGAAGTGTGGAGCTCCAGCACCCTCCCTGCCTATGGAAGTGTGGAGCTCCAGCACCCTCCCTGCCTATGGAAGTGTGGAGCTCCAGCACCCTCCCTGCCTATGGAAGTGTGGAGCTCCAGCACCCTCCCTGCCTATGGAAGTGTGGAGCTCCAGCACCCTCCCTGCCTATGGAAGTGTGGAGCTCCAGCACCCTCCCTGCCTATGGAAGTGTGGAGCTCCAGCACCCTCCCTGCCTATGGAAGTGTGGAGCTCCAGCACCCTCCCTGCCTATGGAAGTGTGGAGCTCCAGCACCCTCCCTGCCTATGGAAGTGTGGAGCTCCAGCACCCTCCCTGCCTATGGAAGTGTGGAGCTCCAGCACCCTCCCTGCCTATGGAAGTGTGGAGCTCCAGCACCCTCCCTGCCTATGGAAGTGTGGAGCTCCAGCACCCTCCCTGCCTATGGAAGTGTGGAGCTCCAGCACCCTCCCTGCCTATGGAAGTGTGGAGCTCCAGCACCCTCCCTCCCCTGCCTATGGAAGTGTGGAGCTCCAGCACCCTCCCTGCCTATGGAAGTGTGGAGCTCCAGCACCCTCCCTGCCTATGGAAGTGTGGAGCTCCAGCACCCTCCCTGCCTATGGAAGTGTGGAGCTCCAGCACCCTCCCTGCCTATGGAAGTGTGGAGCTCCAGCACCCTCCCTGCCTATGGAAGTGTGGAGCTCCAGCACCCTCCCTGCCTATGGAAGTGTGGAGCTCCAGCACCCTCCCTGCCTATGGAAGTGTGGAGCTCCAGCACCCTCCCTGCCTATGGAAGTGTGGAGCTCCAGCACCCTCCCTGCCTATGGAAGTGTGGAGCTCCAGCACCCTCCCTGCCTATGGAAGTGTGGAGCTCCAGCACCCTCCGTGCCTAGGGAAGTGTGGAGCTCCAGCACCCTCCGTGCCTATGGAAGAGCCACCTCCGCGGGCATGCTGCTCAACCACGCCGGCCCAGAGTTCCAGCCGCTCGGCTACACTCTCTCACAAGCCCCGCCTGGAGCTCCCCAGCCCGCCCCTGGTACCTCAACTACCGAGGCCAGCCGCTCGACCAGGCCGGCCCAGAGTTCCAGCCGCTCGGATAAGCTCTGTCACTCTCCCGCTAAGCAGCCACCGGTAACGGGGAAATGTCGCCGCCTTGTGGACACGCCGTTGTAAATGAATGGGCTTTCGCACTTAGTGCAATTTTCGCCAGCTCCGTGGCTGCAAGTATGGAGCTATGGAGCTATGGAGCCACCAGACAGGCTGGAGCTCTGGAGCTATGGAAGTATGGAGCTCTGGAGCTATGGAGCTATGGAGCTATGGAGCTCTGGGGCTATGGAGCTATGGAGCTATGGAGCTCTGGAGCTCTGGTGCTATGGAGCTCTGGAGCTCTGGTGCTATGGAGCTATGGAGCTATGGAGCTATGGAGCTATGGAGCTATGGAAGTCTGGAGCTATGGAAGTATGGAGCTATGGAAGTATGGAGCTATGGAGCTATGGAGCTATGGAGCCACCAGCCAGCACCCTCCGTGGCTCAACCACGCCGGCCCAGAGTTCCAGCCGCTCGGCTTCACTCTCTCACAAGCCCCGCCTGGAGCTCCCCAGCCCGCCCCTGGTACCTCAACTACCGAGGCCAGCCGCTCGACCAGGCCGGCCCAGAGTTCCAGCCGCTCGGCTTCACTCTCTCACAAGACCCGCCTGGAGCTCCCCGGCCCACCCCTGGTACCTCAACTACCGAGGCCAGCCGTTCGACCACGCCGGCGCAGAGTTCCAGCCGCTCGGATAAGCTCTGTCACTCTCCTGCCGCGCAGCCACCGGTAACGGGGAAATGTCGCCGCCTTGTGGACACGCCCTTGTAAATGAATGGGCTTTCGCACTTAGTGCAATTTTCGCCAACTCTCTGACTGGAGCTATGGAAGTATGGAGCTATGGAGCCACCAGCCACCCAGGCTGGAGCTATGGAGCTCTGGTGCTATGGAGCTCTGGTGCTATGGAGCTATGGAGCTCTGGAGCTCTGGTGCTATGGAGCTATGGAGCTCTGGAAGTATGGAGCTATGGAGCTCTGGAGGTATGGAGCTATGGAGCCCTGGAGCCCTGGAGCTATGGAGCCCTGGAGCTATGGAGCCCTGGAGCCCTGGAGCTATGGAGCCCTGGAGCTATGGAGCTATGGAGCTCTGGTGCTATGGAGCTATGGAGCTCTGGTGCTATGGAGCTATGGAGCTCTGGTGCTATGGAGCTATGGAGCTCTGGTGCTATGGAGCTATGGAGCTCTGGTGCTATGGAGCTATGGAGCTGGTGCTATGGAGCTATGGAGCTCTGGTGCTATGGAGCTATGGAGCTCTGGTGCTATGGAGCTCTGGTGCTATGGAGCTATGGAGCTCTGGTGCTATGGAGCTATGGAGCTCTGGTGCTATGGAGCTATGGAGCTCTGGTGCTATGGAGCTCTGGTGCTATGGAGCTATGGAGCTCTGGTGCTATGGAGCTCTGGAGCTCTGGAGGTATGGAGCTATGGAGGTATGGAGCCACCAGCCAGCACCCTCCGTGGCTGGATCAATGGAAGTGTTTAGGTACCAGGCGGCCAAAGTGCCGAGGCCTCACGCTCGACCACGCCGGCGCAGAGTTCCAGCCGCTCGGATGAGCTCTGTCACTCTCCCGCCGCGCAGCCACCGGTAACGGGGAAATGTCGCCGCCTTGTGGACACGCCGTTGTAAATGAATGGGCTTTCGCACTTAGTGCAATTTTCGCCAACTCTCTGACTTAGAGCTATGGAAGTATGGAGCTATGGAGCCACCAGCCACCCAGGCTGGAGCTATGGAGCTCTGGAGCTCTGGTGCTATGGAGCTCTGGAGGTATGGAGCTATGGAGCTATGGAGCTATGGAGCTATGGAGCCCTGGAGCTCTGGAGGTATGGAGCTATGGTGCTATGGAGCTCTGAAGCCATGGAGCTCTGGTGCTATGGAGCTCTGGAGCTCTGGAGGTATGGAGCTCTGGAGGTATGGAGCTATGGAGCCCTGGAGCCCTGGAGCTATGGAGCCCTGGAGCTATGGAGCCCTGGAGCCCTGGAGCTATGGAGCCCTGGAGCTATGGAGCCCTGGAGCCCTGGAGCTATGGAGCCCTGGAGCTATGGAGCTATGGAGCCCTGGAGCTATGGAGCTATGGAGCTATGGAGCTCTGGTGCTATGGAGCTATGGAGCTCTGGTGCTATGGAGCTATGGAGCTCTGGTGCTATGGAGCTATGGAGCTCTGGTGCTATGGAGCTATGGAGCTCTGGTGCTATGGAGCTCTGGTGCTATGGAGCTATGGAGCTCTGGTGCTATGGAGCTATGGAGCTCTGGTGCTATGGAGCTATGGAGCTCTGGTGCTATGGAGCTATGGAGCTCTGGAGGTATGGAGCTATGGAGGTATGGAGCCACCAGCCAGCACCCTCCGAGGCTGGATCAATGGAAGTGTTTTAGGTACCAGGCAGCCAAAGGGCCGAGGCCTCACTCTCGACCACGCCGGCGCAGAGTTCCAGCCGCTCGGATAAGCTCTGTCACTCACCCGCCGCGCAGCCACCGGTAACGGGGAAATGTCGCCGCCTTGTGGACACGCCGTTGTAAATGAATGGGCTTTCGCACTTAGTGCAATTTTCGCCAGCTCCGTGGCTGCAAGTATGGAGCTATGGAGCCACCAGCCAGCCAGGCTGGAGCTATGGAAGTATGGAGCCATGGAGCTCCGGAGCTATGGAAGTATGGAGCTATGGAGCTATGGAGCTCTGGAGCTCTGGAGCTCTGGAGCTATGGAGCTATGGAGCCCTGGAGCTATGGAGCTATGGAGCCCTGGTGCTATGGAGCTATGGAGCTCTGGTGCTATGGAGCTATGGAGCTCTGGTGCTATGGAGCTATGGAGCTCTGGTGCTATGGAGCTATGGAGCTCTGGTGCTATGGAGCTATGGAGCTCTGGTGCTATGGAGCTATGGAGCTCTGGTGCTATGGAGCTATGGAGCTCTGGTGCTATGGAGCTCTGGAGCTCTGGTGCTATGGAGCTCTGGAGCTCTGGTGCTATGGAGCTATGGAGCTCTGGTGCTATGGAGCTATGGAGCTCTGGTGCTATGGAGCTATGGAGCTCTGGAGGTATGGAGCTATGGAGGTATGGAGCCACCAGCCAGCACCCTCCGTGGCTGGATCAATGGAAGTGTTTAGGTACCAGGCGGCCAAAGTGCCGAGGCCTCACGCTCGACCACGCCGGCGCAGAGTTCCAGCCGCTCGGATGAGCTCTGTCACTCTCCCGCCGCGCAGCCACCGGTAACGGGGAAATGTCGCCGCCTTGTGGACACGCCGTTGTAAATGAATGGGCTTTCGCACTTAGTGCAATTTTCGCCAACTCTCTGACTTAGAGCTATGGAAGTATGGAGCTATGGAGCCACCAGCCACCCAGGCTGGAGCTATGGAGCTCTGGAGCTATGGAGCTCTGGTGCTATGGAGCTATGGAGCTCTGGTGCTATGGAGCTATGGAGCTCTGGTGCTATGGAGCTATGGAGCTCTGGTGCTATGGAGCTATGTAGCTCTGGTGCTATGGAGCTATGGAGCTCTGGTGCTATGGAGCTATGGAGCTCTGGTGCTATGGAGCTATGGAGCTCTGGTGCTATGGAGCTATGGAGCTCTGGTGCTATGGAGCTATGGAGCTATGGAGCCACCAGCCAGCACCCTCCGTGGCTGGATCAATGGAAGTGTTTTAGGTACCAGGCAGCCAAAGGGCCGGGGCCTCACGCTCGACCACGCCGGCGCAGAGTTCCAGCCGCTCGGATAAGCTCTGTCACTCACCCGCCACGCAGCCACCGGTAACGGGGAAATGTCGCCGCCTGGCGGACACGCCGTTGTAAATGAATGGGCTTTCGCACTTAGTGCAATTTTCGCCAACTCTCTGACTGGAGCTATGGAAGTATGGAGCTATGGAGCCACCAGCCACCCAGGCTGGAGCTATGGAGCTCTGGAGGTATGGAGCTATGGAGCCCTGGAGCTATGGAGCTATGGAGCCCTGGAGCTATGGAGCCCTGGAGCTATGGAGCTATGGAGCCCTGGTGCTATGGAGCTATGGAGCTCTGGTGCTATGGAGCTATGGAGCTCTGGTGCTATGGAGCTATGGAGCTCTGGTGCTATGGAGCTATGGAGCTCTGGTGCTATGGAGCTATGGAGCTCTGGTGCTATGGAGCTATGGAGCTCTGGTGCTATGGAGCTCTGGAGCTCTGGAGGTATGGAGCCACCAGCCAGCACC
>NW_028232282.1:27500-45000 GCF_054491065.1 Syngnathus leptorhynchus | reverse complement strand
CGAGAGGGAGCTGCGCCCGGCCTCGTAAGACGCCTCTTCTCCGGTGCGAGCGCCCCGACGCCGCTGGCCGCCGCCGCCGCCTTGCCGCTATCCCGCCGCGCGTTTGGGGAGGGAGGGCGACCCGTAGGACGGCCCGCCGACTACACGACCGTTTGGCAGAGCGAGTGCAAGGTTAGGCGAGCTGGGCGGTAACTCGGGTTAGTCTGGGGAGACTCGCGGTGGACAGGGTGGCGCGAATCCGGCCGGGCGGCCCCATCGATTAAGCATTGGTAGGGAGCCGAGGATGAGCCGTGCGAAGTGGCCTCGGAGGCGGTCCGTGGGGGACGACGGGGGGGGACGGGCGTCGGCCCTCCGGCCCGAGCAGAGAACGTTCGGTCACCCAAGCGGGAATCTGCGCCCCGGCCCGAGTCGGACTCGGTCGGTGCGGCCCGCTGAGGCCCTCAACTATTCCCGTACGCGGGGGTCGGGAGCTGCGGCGCTGCGCCGGCGACTTACCCGCGCGAGGCACGCACTGCGTGCGGCCAGGATGCGGAGTTGGATCGGCGCTGGTTGGGAACCCTCGGGGAACGAAGGCGGACGGCGGCCAGCCGGCGCCGACGAACCCGTCGGGGAGGGGGCTGGTGGCAGGCGCGATCGGCACTATTGCTGACTGCCGGGAGGGAAGCTGCGCCCCGGCCGAGTCAGACTCAGCCGTTGCGGCCCCCCCGAGCCCGCAGCGCGTAGCGCGGAAGCCATACGCCCCCCCGATGCGGAGCGACAGACGCCCCCACGACCGCGGTTGGTCGGGAAGGCTTTTCGGATAGAGGTCGGACGGTGTGTGTGGACGGCTTCCCGTGGTGCCGCCGCTATCAAGCCGGAGGGTTTGAGAAACGACATTCGCGGAAGGACCGGCGCGGCCGGCGGACGCTCGCACGCGCGGCGCCCGACACTCAGCCGCTCGCTCGGCCTCCGTGGATCGTGGCTAGGTGGGATGGATGCCAAACCGGGTCGTCTCGGTCTCGCCGCAGTACGGTCGCGCCGGGGCCTGCGGGGCGGCGCGGGGAGCGCACGCTCACGCGGCGGCCGGGGCGCTAGAGTGCGACCCGCAGTGGGTAGGAACCGTCCACCCGACGTCGGACGAGCCGAGGCCGATGGAGGCCCTACCAAGGCGGGTCATGAGTGCCAGTCGGTCAGTTGGGTGAGGGGGTACTCGGAGGCCCGCCGGGAGCAGACGGGCGACCGGGGATGGGGGGCGTACGCGGGCGGGCGCCGGGAGAAGACGGCCCGTCCGGGGTCGAATCTCGGCCTGTGTTTTCGGAGCCGGCCGGGCATCACGCTCCCTCCTTGGATGGACAACATTCGTAGTTGACACTTTGTGTCATTTTATCCGAGCGGGCGGGCGCCTCGAGAGGCGGACCGTCCGGGGCGACTCTCGGCCTGTGTTTTCGGAGCCGGCCGGGCCTCACGCTCCCTCCTTGGATGGACAACATTCGTAGTTGACACTTTGTGTCATTTTATCCGAGCGGGCGGGCGCCGCGAGGCGGACCGTCCGGGGCGACTCTCGGCCTGTGTTTTCGGAGCCGGCCGGGCATCACGCTCCCTCCTTGGATGGACAACATTCGTAGTTGACACTTTGTGTCATTTTATCCGAGCGGGCGGGCGCCTCGAGAGGCGGACCGTCCGGGGCGACTCTCGGCCTGTGTTTTCGGAGCCGGCCGGGCCTCACGCTCCCTCCTTGGATGGACAACATTCGTAGTTGACACTTTGTGTCATTTTATCCGAGCAGACGGGCGCCGCGAGGCGGACCGTCCGGGGCGACTCTCGGCCTGTGTTTTCGGAGCCGGCCGGGCATCACGCTCCCTCCTTGGATGGACAACATTCGTAGTTGACACTTTGTGTCATTTTATCCGAGCGGGCGGGCGCCTCGAGAGGCGGACCGTCCGGGGCGACTCTCGGCCTGTGTTTTCGGAGCCGGCCGGGCCTCACGCTCCCTCCTTGGATGGACAACATTCGTAGTTGACACTTTGTGTCATTTTATCCGAGCGGGCGGGCGCCGCGAGGCGGACCGTCCGGGGCGACTCTCGGCCTGTGTTTAAGGAGCCGGCCGGGCATCACGCTCCTTCCTTGGATGGACAACATTCGCAGTTGACACTTTGTGTCATTTTATCCGAGCAGACGGGCGCCGCGAGGCGGACCGTCCGGGGCGACTCTCGGCCTGTGTTTTCGGAGCCGGCCGGGCATCACGCTCCCTCCTTGGATGGACAACATTCGTAGTTGACACTTTGTGTCATTTTATCCGAGCAGACGGGCGCCGCGAGGCGACCGTCCGGGGCGACTCTCGGCCTGTGTTTAAGGAGCCGGCCGGGCATCACGCTCCTTCCTTGGATGGACAACATTCGTAGTTGACACTTTGTGTCATTTTATCCGAGCGGGCGGGCGCCGCGAGGCGGACCGTCCGGGGCGACTCTCGGCCTGTGTTTAAGGAGCCGGCCGGGCATCACGCTCCTTCCTTGGATGGACAACATTCGCAGTTGACACTTTGTGTCATTTTATCCGAGCAGACGGGCGCCGCGAGGCGGACCGTCCGGGGCGACTCTCGGCCTGTGTTTTCGGAGCCGGCCGGGCATCACGCTCCCTCCTTGGATGGACAACATTCGTAGTTGACACTTTGTGTCATTTTATCCGAGCAGACGGGCGCCGCGAGGCGGACCGTCCGGGGCGACTCTCGGCCTGTGTTTAAGGAGCCGGCCGGGCATCACGCTCCTTCCTTGGATGGACAACATTCGCAGTTGACACTTTGTGTCATTTTGTTCGGCCTGTGTTTAAGGAGGCGGCCGTCCTCCACTCGGTCCGTGTTTAAGGAGCGACACTCGCGCTCCGGTTCGGCCTGTATTTAGGGAGGCGGCCGTCCTCCGCTTGGTCTGTGTTAAGGGCGACACTCTGTCCATGTTTGAGGAGCCTGGCCCTGACGCTCCTCTCCGGCCTGTGTTTAAGGAGGCGGCCGTCCTCCCCTTGGTCCGTGTTAAGGGCGACACTCGGTCCATGTTTGAGGAGCCTGGCCCTGACGCTCCTCTCCGGCCTGTGTTTAAGGAGGCGGCCGTCCTCCCCTTGGTCCGTGTTAAGGGCGACACTCGGTCCATGTTTGAGGAGCCTGGCCCTGACGCTCCTCTCCGGCCTGTGTTTAAGGAGGCGGCCGTCCTCCCCTTGGTCCGTGTTAAGGGCGACACTCGGTCCATGTTTGAGGAGCCTGGCCCTGACGCTCCTCTCCGGCCTGTGTTTAAGGAGGCGGCCGTCCTCCCCTTGGTCTGTGTTAAGGGCGACACTCGGTCCATGTTTGAGGAGCCTGGCCCTGACGCTCCTCTCCGGCCTGTGTTTAAGGAGGCGGCCGTCCTCCCCTTGGTCCGTGTTAAGGGCGACACTCGGTCCATGTTTGAGGAGCCTGGCCCTGACGCTCCTCTCCGGCCTGTGTTTAAGGAGGCGGCCGTCCTCCCCTTGGTCCGTGTTAAGGGCGACACTCGGTCCATGTTTGAGGAGCCTGGCCCTGACGCTCCTCTCCGGCCTGTGTTTAAGGAGGCGGCCGTCCTCCCCTTGGTCTGTGTTAAGGGCGACACTCGGTCCATGTTTGAGGAGCCTGGCCCTGACGCTCCTCTCCGGCCTGTGTTTAAGGAGGCGGCCGTCCTCCCCTTGGTCTGTGTTAAGGGCGACACTCGGTCCATGTTTGAGGAGCCTGGCCCTGACGCTCCTCTCCGGCCTGTGTTTAAGGAGGCGGCCGTCCTCCCCTTGGTCTGTGTTAAGGGCGACACTCGGTCCATGTTTGAGGAGCCTGGCCCTGACGCTCCTCTCCGGCCTGTGTTTAAGGAGGCGGCCGTCCTCCCCTTGGTCTGTGTTAAGGGCGACACTCGGTCCGTGTTTAAGGAGCGGCCCTCGCGCTCCGGTTCGGCCTGTATTTAGGGAGGCGGCCGTCCTCCGCTTGGTCTGTGTTAAGGGCGACACTCGGTCCGTGTTTAAGGAGCCGGCCCTGACGCTCCTCTTCGGCCTGTGTTTAAGGAGGCGGCCGTCCTCCACTTCCTTCCATGCACCACCACATTCGCAGTTGACACTTTGCCATTTTTTCAGAGAGGTGACACTTAGTCGTTTTTTCGAAAGTTGACACTTAGTCGTTTTTTCGAAAGTTGACACTTTGCCGTTTTTTCAGAGAGGCGACACTTAGTCGTTTTTTCGAAAGTTGACACTTAGCCGTTTTTTCGAAAGTTGACACTTAGCCGTTTTTTCGAAAGTTGACACTTAGCCGTTTTTTCGAAAGTTGACACTTAGTCACTTTTTCGCCACAGTGACACCTCCAGCGCGTGCCACGGCGCTTTTCAGGTCTTCTATCCGACCTTGTGCTGTCGAGGACGGCGTGTCCGACGCCGTGGGGAGACCAGCACCATCTCCTCCATACTCGTAAACGGGGTGCTTTGGAAAACGGGGGGAAAGTCGATGAGTACACTGACTACTGGGACCATTTCATTGTACTCTGGCGCACCTGAAGACCAAAAAAGGTACTGCACCTTAGCCCGGGTACCTCACCCCCTGGTACCTCGAGGAGAACTTAGAAAAATTTCGACAAATTTTTGGTGAGCTCCAGGGAGAGAGGCTGATTTTTCGCTTTTTGAGGCCGACCGCCGAACCGGCGCGGGGCGGACTCACAAGCCCCGCAGAGCCGTGGGCACTTAGTCGTTTTTTCAGAGAGGCGACACTTAGTCGTTTTTTCAGAGGCGACACTTAGTCGTTTTTCAGAGAGGTGACACTTAGTCGTTTTTTCGAAAGTTGACACTTAGCCGTTTTTTCGAAAGTTGACACTTAGTCGTTTTTTCGAAAGTTGACACTTAGTCGTTTTTTCGCCAAAGTGCCCACCTCCAGCGCGTGCCACGGCGCTTTCCAGGTCTTCTATCCGACCTTGTGCTGTCGAGGACGGCGTGTCCGACGCCGTGGGGAGACCAGCACCATCTCCTCCATACTCGTAAACGAGGTGCTTTGGAAAACGGGGGGAAAGTCGATGAGTACACTGACTACTGGGACCATTTCATTGTACTCTGGCGCACCTGAAGACCAAAAAAGGTACTGCACCTTAGCCCGGGTACCTCACCCCCTGGTACCTCGAGGAGAACTTAGAAAAATTTCGTCAAATTTTTGGTGAGCTCCAGGGAAAGAGGCTGATTTTTCGCTTTTTGAGGCCGACCGCCGAACCGGCGCGGGGCGGACTCACAAGCCCCGCAGAGCCGTGGGCACTTAGTCGTTTTTTCAGAGAGGCGACACTTAGTCGTTTTTTCGAAAGGCGACACTTAGCCGTTTTTTCGAAAGTCGACACTTAGCCGTTTTTTCGAAAGTTGACACTTAGTCGTTTTTTTGAAAGTTGACACTTAGTCGTTTTTTCGCTGATTTTGCTGGGACCTCCAGGCGAGGACCGGCGTTTTTCGTCTTCCGGGTTCGACCCGGGAACCAGCGCCGAGCGGACACATTCGCTCGCTAGTGCCGTTGGCACTTAGAAAATTTTTCGTTTGTCATGAGCTCCGGGCGAGGACCGGCGTTTTTCGTCTTCCGGGTTCGACCCGGGAACCAGCGCCGAGCGGACACATTCGCTCGCTAGTGCCGTTGGCACTTAGAAAATTTTTCGTTTGTCATGAGCTCCGGGCGGAGACCGGCGTTTTTCGTCTTCCGGGTTCGACCCGGGAACCAGCGCCGAGCGGACACATTCGCTCGCAAGTGCCGTTGGCACTTAGAAAATTTTTCGTTTGTCATGAGCTCCGGGCGGAGACCGGCGTTTTTCGTCTTCCGGGTTCGACCCGGGAACCAGCGCCGAGCGGACACATTCGCTCGCTAGTGCCGTTGGCACTTAGAAAATTTTTCGTTTGTCATGAGCTCCGGGCGGAGAGCGGCGTTTTTCGTCTTCCGGGTTCGACCCGGGAACCAGCGCCGAGCGGACACATTCGCTCGCTAGTGCCGTTGGCACTTAGAAAATTTTTCGTTTGTCATGAGCTCCGGGCGGAGACCGGCGTTTTTCGTCTTCCGGGTTCGACCCGGGAACCAGCGCCGAGCGGACACATTCGCTCGCTAGTGCCGTTGGCACTTAGAAAATTTTTCGTTTGTCATGAGCTCCGGGCGGAGAGCGGCGTTTTTCGTCTTCCGGGTTCGACCCGGGAACCAGCGCCGAGCGGACACATTCGCTCGCTAGTGCCGTTGGCACTTAGAAAATTTTTCGTTTGTCATGAGCTCCGGGCGGAGAGCGGCGTTTTTCGTCTTCCGGGTTCGACCCGGGAACCAGCGCCGAGCGGACACATTCGCTCGCTAGTGCCGTTGGCACTTAGAAAATTTTTCGTTTGTCATGAGCTCCGGGCGGAGAGCGGCGTTTTTCGTCTTCCGGGTTCGACCCGGGAACCAGCGCCGAGCGGACACATTCGCTCGCTAGTGCCGTTGGCACTTAGAAAATTTTTCGTTTGTCATGAGCTCCGGGCGGAGAGCGGCGTTTTTCGTCTTCCGGGTTCGACCCGGGAACCAGCGCCGAGCGGACACATTCGCTCGCTAGTGCCGTTGGCACTTAGAAAATTTTTCGTTTGTCATGAGCTCCGGGCGGAGAGCGGCGTTTTTCGTCTTCCGGGTTCGACCCGGGAACCAGCGCCGAGCGGACACATTCGCTCGCTAGTGCCGTTGGCACTTAGAAAATTTTTCGTTTGTCATGAGCTCCGGGCGGAGAGCGGCGTTTTTCGTCTTCCGGGTTCGACCCGGGAACCAGCGCCGAGCGGACACATTCGCTCGCTAGTGCCGTTGGCACTTAGAAAATTTTTCGTTTGTCATGAGTTCCGGGCGGAGACCGGCATTTTTCGTCATTCGAGGCCGACGGGGGAACCAGCCGGAGCGGACACGTTTGCTCGGAAGAGCCGTTGGCACTTAGAAAAAATTCCGTGTCTCGTGAGCTCCAGGGGGGACAGGCTGGTTTTATTCATCCGTAGCCGACATGGGAACCAGCGCGGAGCGGATTGGTGTTGCGCTGCCATATACCTCATCTCTCTCAGGAGTCCCCCCCTTATACGTGCCGATGGTGTTTTGGAAAACGGGGGGTAACTGGATGAGTACACTGACTAGGGGGACCAGTACACTAGCGAGTGGGACCAGTACACTGACTAGTGGGACCAACACACTATGAGCGCCTGGTACCTAAAATGGAAGTATAGAGGCCGAATTTCGGGCAAGATCACGCCGGGTTAGGCTTCCAGGACCTCGGCGAAGCAATTTTAACGGGTTGCCCGGTTCTTTTTTGAACCAGCCCGGTTCTTTTTTTTATCCAGCCCGGTTCTTTTTACACTTCCAGCTGGAGCTCGGGAGCGGCTTTTTGCACAAGATCACGCCGTGTTAGGCTTCCAGGACCTCGGCTAAGCAATTTTAACGGGTCGCCCGGTTCTTTTTTGATCCAGCCCGGTTCTTTTTTTATCCAGCCCGGTTCTTTTTACACTTCCAGCTGGAGCTCGGGAGCGGCTTTTTGCACAAGATCACGCCGTGTTAGGCTTCCAGGACCTCGGCTAAGCAATTTTAACGGGTCGCCCGGTTCTTTTTTGATCCAGCCCGGTTCTTTTTTTTATCCAGCCCGGTTCTTTTTACACTTCCAGCTGGAGCTCGGGAGCGGCTTTTTGCACAAGATCACGCCGTGTTAGGCTTCCAGGACCTCGGCGAAGCAATTTTAACGGGTCGCCCGGTTCTTTTTTGATCCAGCCCGGTTCTTTTTTTTATCCAGCCCGGTTCTTTTTACACTTCCAGCTGGAGCTCGGGAGCGGCTTTTTGCACAAGATCACGCCGGGTTAGGCTTCCAGGACCTCGGCTAAGCAATTTTAACGGGTCGCCCGGTTCTTTTTTGATCCAGCCCGGTTCTTTTTTTATCCAGCCCGGTTCTTTTTACACTTCCAGCTGGAGCTCGGGAGCGGCTTTTTGCACAAGATCACGCCGTGTTAGGCTTCCAGGACCTCGGCTAAGCAATTTTAACGGGTCGCCCGGTTCTTTTTTGATCCAGCCCGGTTCTTTTTTTTATCCAGCCTGGTTCTTTTTACACTTCCAGCTGGAGCTCGGGAGCGGCTTTTTGCACAAGAACACGCCGTGTTAGGCTTCCAGGACCTCGGCTAAGCAATTTTAACGGGTCGCCCGGTTCTTTTTTGATCCAGCCCGGTTCTTTTTTTTATCCAGCCTGGTTCTTTTTACACTTCCAGCTGGAGCTCGGGAGCGGCTTTTTGCACAAGAACACGCCGTGTTAGGCTTCCAGGACCTCGGCTAAGCAATTTTAACGGGTCGCCCGGTTCTTTTTTTATCCAGCCCGGTTCTTTTTTTATCCAGCCTGGTTCTTTTTACACTTCCAGCTGGAGCTCGGGAGCGGCTTTTTGCACAAGATCACGCCGTGTTAGGCTTCCAGGACCTCGGCTAAGCAATTTTAACGGGTCGCCCGGTTCTTTTTTGATCCAGCCCGGTTCTTTTTTTTATCCAGCCTGGTTCTTTTTACACTTCCAGCTGGAGCTCGGGAGCGGCTTTTTGCACAAGATCACGCCGTGTTAGGCTTCCAGGACCTCGGCTAAGCAATTTTAACGGGTCGCCCGGTTCTTTTTTGATCCAGCCCGGTTCTTTTTTTTATCCAGCCTGGTTCTTTTTACACTTCCAGCTGGAGCTCGGGAGCGGCTTTTTGCACAAGATCACGCCGTGTTAGGCTTCCAGGACCTCGGCTAAGCAATTTTAACGGGTCGCCCGGTTCTTTTTTGATCCAGCCCGGTTCTTTTTTTTTATCCAGCCTGGTTCTTTTTACACTTCCAGCTGGAGCTCGGGAGCGGCTTTTTGCACAAGAACACGCCGTGTTAGGCTTCCAGGACCTCGGCTAAGCAATTTTAACGGGTCGCCCGGTTCTTTTTTGATCCAGCCCGGTTCTTTTTTTTATCCAGCCTGGTTCTTTTTACACTTCCAGCTGGAGCTCGGGAGCGGCTTTTTGCACAAGATCACGCCGTGTTAGGCTTCCAGGACCTCGGCTAAGCAATTTTAACGGGTCGCCCGGTTCTTTTTTTTATCCAGCCCGGTTCTTTTTTTTTATCCAGCCTGGTTCTTTTTACACTTCCAGCTGGAGCTCGGGAGCGGCTTTTTGCACAAGAACACGCCGTGTTAGGCTTCCAGGACCTCGGCTAAGCAATTTTAACGGGTCGCCCGGTTCTTTTTTGATCCAGCCCGGTTCTTTTTTTTATCCAGCCTGGTTCTTTTTACACTTCCAGCTGGAGCTCGGGAGCGGCTTTTTGCACAAGATCACGCCGTGTTAGGCTTCCAGGACCTCGGCTAAGCAATTTTAACGGGTCGCCCGGTTCTTTTTTGATCCAGCCCGGTTCTTTGTTTTTTATCCAGCCCGGTTCTTTTCACACTTCCAGCTGGAGCTCGGCAGCGGCTATTTGCACAAGATCACGCCGGGTTAGGCTTCCAGGACCTCGGCTAAGCAATTTTAACGGGTCGCCCGGTTCTTTTTTGATCCAGCCCGGTTCTTTTTTTTATCCAGCCCGGTTCTTTTCACACTTCCAGCTGGAGCTCGGGAGCGGCTTTTTGCACAAGATCACGCCGTGTTAGGCTTCCAGGACCTCGGCTAAGCAATTTTAACGGGTCGCCCGGTTCTTTTTTGATCCAGCCCGGTTCTTTTTTTTATCCAGCCTGGTTCTTTTTACACTTCCAGCTGGAGCTCGGGAGCGGCTTTTTGCACAAGAACACGCCGTGTTAGGCTTCCAGGACCTCGGCTAAGCAATTTTAACGGGCCGCCCGGTTCTTTTTTTGATCCAGCCCGGTTCTTTTTACACTTCCAGCTGGAGCTCAGCAGCGGCTTTTTGCACAAGATCACGCCGGGTTAGGCTTCCAGGACCTCGGCTAAGCACTTGTAACGGGCCCTGGTCCACCCCTGCCAGCGCATTTCAAAACTTGGCATTAATTTCGACCTAAGAGACGAAGTCTGATTTTTTTCTACCACTTGGGCGGCCTTTTTGCACCCAGAACACCCGCACCGGCACCATAAATTCGAAGGGTGCCGAGTGCGTCGGCGCAGATTCTGCGACGGAGTGACACTTCCCTCTTGTGGACATTCGGCGGTAGGTGAAATGCGCACTCGGTCTTCTCTTTTCTTTTCCTTCCAGTGAAACTTTGGCAACATTCTGCGAGCTGCTGGCTTCCAGAACCTCGGCCAAGCAGGTGGAGGATTTTTTTCCACTTCCAGCTGGAGGTGAGGAGGGACTTTTTGGGCAAGATCACGCCGACTTAGCAAGCAAGGTGGAAGTGCCAGCATGCAGTGGCTGGAAGTGTGGATGTGGAGCTCCAGCACCCTCCCTGCCTATGGAAGTGTGGAGCTCCAGCACCCTCCCTGCCTATGGAAGTGTGGAGCTCCAGCACCCTCCCTGCCTATGGAAGTGTGGAGCTCCAGCACCCTCCCTGCCTATGGAAGTGTGGAGCTCCAGCACCCTCCCTGCCTATGGAAGTGTGGAGCTCCAGCACCCTCCCTGCCTATGGAAGTGTGGAGCTCCAGCACCCTCCCTGCCTATGGAAGTGTGGAGCTCCAGCACCCTCCCTGCCTATGGAAGTGTGGAGCTCCAGCACCCTCCCTGCCTATGGAAGTGTGGAGCTCCAGCACCCTCCCTGCCTATGGAAGTGTGGAGCTCCAGCACCCTCCCTGCCTATGGAAGTGTGGAGCTCCAGCACCCTCCCTGCCTATGGAAGTGTGGAGCTCCAGCACCCTCCCTGCCTATGGAAGTGTGGAGCTCCAGCACCCTCCCTGCCTATGGAAGTGTGGAGCTCCAGCACCCTCCCTGCCTATGGAAGTGTGGAGCTCCAGCACCCTCCCTGCCTATGGAAGTGTGGAGCTCCAGCACCCTCCCTGCCTATGGAAGTGTGGAGCTCCAGCACCCTCCCTGCCTATGGAAGTGTGGAGCTCCAGCACCCTCCCTGCCTATGGAAGTGTGGAGCTCCAGCACCCTCCCTGCCTATGGAAGTGTGGAGCTCCAGCACCCTCCCTGCCTATGGAAGTGTGGAGCTCCAGCACCCTCCCTGCCTATGGAAGTGTGGAGCTCCAGCACCCTCCCTGCCTATGGAAGTGTGGAGCTCCAGCACCCTCCCTGCCTATGGAAGTGTGGAGCTCCAGCACCCTCCCTGCCTATGGAAGTGTGGAGCTCCAGCACCCTCCGTGCCTATGGAAGTGTGGAGCTCCAGCACCCTCCCTGCCTATGGAAGTGTGGAGCTCCAGCACCCTCCCTGCCTATGGAAGTGTGGAGCTCCAGCACCCTCCCTGCCTATGGAAGTGTGGAGCTCCAGCACCCTCCCTGCCTATGGAAGTGTGGAGCTCCAGCACCCTCCCTGCCTATGGAAGTGTGGAGCTCCAGCACCCTCCCTGCCTATGGAAGTGTGGAGCTCCAGCACCCTCCCTGCCTATGGAAGTGTGGAGCTCCAGCACCCTCCGTGCCTATGGAAGTGTGGAGCTCCAGCACCCTCCCTGCCTATGGAAGTGTGGAGCTCCAGCACCCTCCGTGCCTGGAGCTATGGAAGTATGGAGCTCCAGCACCCTCCGTGCCTATGGAAGTGTGGAGCTCCAGCACCCTCCGTGCCTGGAGCTATGGAAGTGTGGAGCTCCAGCACCCTCCGTGCCTAGGGAAGTGTGGAGCTCCAGCACCCTCCGTGCCTATGGAAGAGCCACCTCCGCGGGCATGCTGCTCAACCACGCCGGCCCAGAGTTCCAGCCGCTCGGCTACACTCTCTCACAAGCCCCGCCTGGAGCTCCCCAGCCCGCCCCTGGTACCTCAACTACCGAGGCCAGCCGCTCGACCAGGCCGGCCCAGAGTTCCAGCCGCTCGGATAAGCTCTGTCACTCTCCCGCTAAGCAGCCACCGGTAACGGGGAAATGTCGCCGCCTTGTGGACACGCCGTTGTAAATGAATGGGCTTTCGCACTTAGTGCAATTTTCGCCAGCTCCGTGGCTGCAAGTATGGAGCTATGGAGCTATGGAGCCACCAGACAGGCTGGAGCTCTGGAGCTATGGAAGTATGGAGCTCTGGAGCTATGGAGCTATGGAGCTATGGAGCTCTGGGGCTATGGAGCTATGGAGCTATGGAGCTCTGGAGCTCTGGTGCTATGGAGCTATGGAGCTCTGGAAGTATGGAGCTATGGAGCTATGGAGCTATGGAGCTATGGAGCTATGGAAGTCTGGAGCTATGGAAGTATGGAGCTATGGAAGTATGGAGCTATGGAGCTATGGAGCTATGGAGCTATGGAGCCACCAGCCAGCACCCTCCGTGGCTGGATCAATGGAAGTGTTTTAGGTACCAGGCAGCCAAAGGGCCGAGGCCTCACGCTCGACCACGCCGGCGCAGAGTTCCAGCCGCTCGGATAAGCTCTGTCACTCACCCGCCGCGCAGCCACCGGTAACGGGGAAATGTCGCCGCCTTGTGGACACGCCGTTGTAAATGAATGGGCTTTCGCACTTAGTGCAATTTTCGCCAACTCTCTGACTGGAGCTATGGAAGTATGGAGCTATGGAGCCACCAGCCACCCAGGCTGGAGCTATGGAGCTCTGGAGCTATGGAGCTCTGGTGCTATGGAAGTATGGAGCTATGGAGCTATGGAAGTATGGCGCTATGGAGCTATGGAGCTCTGGAAGTATGGAGCTATGGAGCTCTGGAGGTATGGAGCTATGGAGCCCTGGAGCCCTGGAGCCCTGGAGCTATGGAGCCCTGGAGCCCTGGAGCTATGGAGCCCTGGAGCTATGGAGCTATGGAGCCCTGGAGCTATGGAGCCCTGGAGCTATGGAGCTATGGAGCTCTGGTGCTATGGAGCTATGGAGCTCTGGTGCTATGGAGCTATGGAGCTCTGGTGCTATGGAGCTATGGAGCTCTGGTGCTATGGAGCTATGGAGCTCTGGTGCTATGGAGCTATGGAGCTCTGGTGCTATGGAGCTATGGAGCTCTGGTGCTATGGAGCTATGGAGCTCTGGTGCTATGGAGCTATGGAGCTCTGGTGCTATGGAGCTCTGGAGCTCTGGAGGTATGGAGCTATGGAGGTATGGAGCCACCAGCCAGCACCCTCCGTGGCTGGATCAATGGAAGTGTTTAGGTACCAGGCGGCCAAAGTGCCGAGGCCTCACGCTCGACCACGCCGGCGCAGAGTTCCAGCCGCTCGGATGAGCTCTGTCACTCTCCCGCCGCGCAGCCACCGGTAACGGGGAAATGTCGCCGCCTTGTGGACACGCCGTTGTAAATGAATGGGCTTTCGCACTTAGTGCAATTTTCGCCAACTCTCTGACTTAGAGCTATGGAAGTATGGAGCTATGGAGCCACCAGCCACCCAGGCTGGAGCTATGGAGCTCTGGAGCTATGGAGCTCTGGTGCTATGGAGCTATGGAGCTCTGGTGCTATGGAGCTCTGGAGCTCTGGTGCTATGGAGCTCTGGAGCTCTGGTGCTATGGAGCTATGGAGCTCTGGTGCTATGGAGCTATGGAGCTCTGGTGCTATGGAGCTATGGAGCTCTGGTGCTATGGAGCTATGGAGCTCTGGTGCTGTGGAGCTCTGGAGCTCTGGTGCTATGGAGCTATGGAGCTATGGAGCCACCAGCCAGCACCCTCCGTGGCTGGATCAATGGAAGTGTTTTAGGTACCAGGCAGCCAAAGGGCCGGGGCCTCACGCTCGACCACGCCGGCGCAGAGTTCCAGCCGCTCGGATAAGCTCTGTCACTCACCCGCCGCGCAGCCACCGGTAACGGGGAAATGTCGCCGCCTGGCGGACACGCCGTTGTAAATGAATGGGCTTTCGCACTTAGTGCAATTTTAGCCAACTCCGTGGCTGCAAGTATGGAAGTATGGAGCTATGGAGCCACCAGCCAGCACCCTCCGCGGCTGGAGCTATGGAAGTATGGAGCTATGGAGCTATGGAGCTCTGGAAGTATGGAGCTATGGAGCTCTGGAGGTATGGAGCTATGGAGCCCTGGAGCCCTGGAGCTATGGAGCCCTGGAGCTATGGAGCTATGGAGCCCTGGAGCTATGGAGCCCTGGAGCTATGGAGCTATGGAGCTCTGGTGCTATGGAGCTATGGAGCTCTGGTGCTATGGAGCTATGGAGCTCTGGTGCTATGGAGCTATGGAGCTCTGGTGCTATGGAGCTATGGAGCTCTGGTGCTATGGAGCTATGGAGCTCTGGTGCTATGGAGCTATGGAGCTCTGGTGCTATGGAGCTATGGAGCTCTGGTGCTATGGAGCTATGGAGCTCTGGTGCTATGGAGCTATGGAGCTCTGGTGCTATGGAGCTATGGAGCTATGGAGCTCTGGTGCTATGGAGCTATGGAGCTCTGGTGCTATGGAGCTATGGAGCTCTGGTGCTATGGAGCTATGGAGCTCTGGTGCTATGGAGCTCTGGTGCTATGGAGCTATGGAGCTATGGTGCTATGGAGCTCTGGAGCTCTGGAGGTATGGAGCTATGGAGCTATGGAGCCACCAGCCAGCACCCTCCGTGGCTGGATCAATGGAAGTGTTTTAGGTACCAGGCAGCCAAAGGGCCGAGGCCTCACGCTCGACCACGCCGGCGCAGAGTTCCAGCCGCTCGGATAAGCTCTGTCACTCACCCGCCGCGCAGCCACCGGTAACGGGGAAATGTCGCCGCCTGGCGGACACGCCCTTGTAAATGAATGGGCTTTCGCACTTAGTGCAATTTTAGCCAACTCTCTGACTGGAGCTATGGAAGTATGGAGCTATGGAGCCACCAGCCACCCAGGCTGGAGCTATGGAGCTCTGGAGGTATGGAGCTATGGAGCCCTGGAGCTATGGAGCTATGGAGCCCTGGAGCTATGGAGCCCTGGAGCTATGGAGCTATGGAGCTCTGGTGCTATGGAGCTATGGAGCTCTGGTGCTATGGAGCTATGGAGCTCTGGTGCTATGGAGCTATGGAGCTCTGGTGCTATGGAGCTATGGAGCTCTGGTGCTATGGAGCTATGGAGCTCTGGTGCTATGGAGCTCTGGAGCTCTGGTGCTATGGAGCTATGGAGCTCTGGTGCTATGGAGCTATGGAGCTATGGAGCTCTGGTGCTATGGAGCTATGGAGCTCTGGTGCTATGGAGCTATGGAGCTCTGGTGCTATGGAGCTATGGAGCTCTGGTGCTATGGAGCTCTGGTGCTATGGAGCTATGGAGCTCTGGTGCTATGGAGCTCTGGAGCTCTGGAGGTATGGAGCTATGGAGCTATGGAGCCACCAGCCAGCACCCTCCGTGGCTGGATCAATGGAAGTGTTTTAGGTACCAGGCAGCCAAAGGGCCGAGGCCTCACGCTCGACCACGCCGGCGCAGAGTTCCAGCCGCTCGGATAAGCTCTGTCACTCACCCGCCGCGCAGCCACCGGTAACGGGGAAATGTCGCCGCCTGGCGGACACGCCCTTGTAAATGAATGGGCTTTCGCACTTAGTGCAATTTTAGCCAACTCTCTGACTGGAGCTATGGAAGTATGGAGCTATGGAGCCACCAGCCACCCAGGCTGGAGCTATGGAGCTCTGGAGGTATGGAGCTATGGAGCCCTGGAGCTATGGAGCTATGGAGCCCTGGAGCTATGGAGCCCTGGAGCTATGGAGCTATGGAGCTCTGGTGCTATGGAGCTATGGAGCTCTGGTGCTATGGAGCTATGGAGCTCTGGTGCTATGGAGCTATGGAGCTCTGGTGCTATGGAGCTATGGAGCTCTGGTGCTATGGAGCTATGGAGCTCTGGTGCTATGGAGCTCTGGAGCTCTGGTGCTATGGAGCTATGGAGCTCTGGTGCTATGGAGCTATGGAGCTATGGAGCTCTGGTGCTATGGAGCTATGGAGCTCTGGTGCTATGGAGCTATGGAGCTCTGGTGCTATGGAGCTATGGAGCTCTGGTGCTATGGAGCTCTGGTGCTATGGAGCTATGGAGCTCTGGTGCTATGGAGCTCTGGAGCTCTGGAGGTATGGAGCTATGGAGCTATGGAGCCACCAGCCAGCACCCTCCGTGGCTGGATCAATGGAAGTGTTTTAGGTACCAGGCAGCCAAAGGGCCGAGGCCTCACGCTCGACCACGCCGGCGCAGAGTTCCAGCCGCTCGGATAAGCTCTGTCACTCACCCGCCGCGCAGCCACCGGTAACGGGGAAATGTCGCCGCCTGGCGGACACGCCCTTGTAAATGAATGGGCTTTCGCACTTAGTGCAATTTTAGCCAACTCTCTGACTGGAGCTATGGAAGTATGGAGCTATGGAGCCACCAGCCACCCAGGCTGGAGCTATGGAGCTCTGGAGGTATGGAGCTATGGAGCCCTGGAGCTATGGAGCTATGGAGCCCTGGAGCTATGGAGCCCTGGAGCTATGGAGCTATGGAGCTCTGGTGCTATGGAGCTATGGAGCTCTGGTGCTATGGAGCTATGGAGCTCTGGTGCTATGGAGCTATGGAGCTCTGGTGCTATGGAGCTATGGAGCTCTGGTGCTATGGAGCTATGGAGCTCTGGTGCTATGGAGCTCTGGAGCTCTGGTGCTATGGAGCTATGGAGCTCTGGTGCTATGGAGCTCTGGAGCTCTGGTGCTATGGAGCTCTGGAGCTCTGGTGCTATGGAGCTATGGAGCTCTGGTGCTATGGAGCTATGGAGCTCTGGTGCTATGGAGCTATGGAGCTCTGGTGCTATGGAGCTATGGAGCTATGGAGCCACCAGCCAGCACCCTCCGTGGCTGGATCAATGGAAGTGTTTTAGGTACCAGGCAGCCAAAGGGCCGGGGCCTCACGCTCGACCACGCCGGCGCAGAGTTCCAGCCGCTCGGATAAGCTCTGTCACTCACCCGCCGCGCAGCCACCGGTAACGGGGAAATGTCGCCGCCTGGCGGACACGCCGTTGTAAATGAATGGGCTTTCGCACTTAGTGCAATTTTAGCCAACTCCGTGGCTGCAAGTATGGAAGTATGGAGCTATGGAGCCACCAGCCAGCACCCTCCGCGGCTGGAGCTATGGAAGTATGGAGCTATGGAGCTATGGGGCTATGGAAGTATGGAGCTCTGGGGCTATGGAGCTCCGGGGCTATGGAGCTCCGGGGCTATGGAGCTCCGGGGCTATGGAGCTCCGGGGCTATGGAGCTCCGGGGCTATGGAGCTATGGAGCTCCGGGGCTATGGAGCTCCGGGGCTATGGAGCTATGGAGCTCCGGGGCTATGGAGCTCCGGGGCTATGGAGCTCCGGGGCTATGGAGCTATGGAGCTCCGGGGCTATGGAGCTCCGGGGCTATGGAGCTCCGGGGCTATGGAGCTATGGAGCTCCGGGGCTATGGAGCTCCGGGGCTATGGAGCTCCGGGGCTATGGAGCTATGGAGCTCCGGGGCTATGGAGCTCCGGGGCTATGGAGCTCCGGGGCTATGGAGCTATGGAGCTCCGGGGCTATGGAGCTCCGGGGCTATGGAGCTCCGGGGCTATGGAGCTATGGAGCTCCGGGGCTATGGAGCTCCGGGGCTATGGAGCTCCGGGGCTATGGAGCTCTGG
>NW_028232282.1:0-17500 GCF_054491065.1 Syngnathus leptorhynchus | reverse complement strand
CGGCGCTGCGCCGGCGACTTACCCGCGCGAGGCACGCACTGCGTGCGGCCAGGATGCGGAGTTGGATCGGCGCTGGTTGGGAACCCTCGGGGAACGAAGGCGGACGGCGGCCAGCCGGCGCCGACGAACCCGTCGGGGAGGGGGCTGGTGGCAGGCGCGATCGGCACTATTGCTGACTGCCGGGAGGGAAGCTGCGCCCCGGCCGAGTCACACTCAGCCGTTGCGGCCCCCCCGAGCCCGCAGCGCGTAGCGCGGAAGCCATACGCCCCCCCGATGCGGAGCGACAGACGCCCCCACGACCGCGGTTGGTCGGGAAGGCTTTTCGGATAGAGGTCGGACGGTGTGTGTGGACGGCTTCCCGTGGTGCCGCCGCTATCAAGCCGGAGGGTTTGAGAAACGACATTCGCGGAAGGACCGGCGCGGCCGGCGGACGCTCGCACGCGCGGCGCCCGACACTCAGCCGCTCGCTCGGCCTCCGTGGATCGTGGCTAGGTGGGATGGATGCCAAACCGGGTCGTCTCGGTCTCGCCGCAGTACGGTCGCGCCGGGGCCTGCGGGGCGGCGCGGGGAGCGCACGCTCACGCGGCGGCCGGGGCGCTAGAGTGCGACCCGCAGTGGGTAGGAACCGTCCACCCGACGTCGGACGAGCCGAGGCCGATGGAGGCCCTACCAAGGCGGGTCATGAGTGCCAGTCGGTCAGTTGGGTGAGGGGGTACTCGGAGGCCCGCCGGGAGCAGACGGGCGACCGGGGATGGGGGGCGTACGCGGGCGGGCGCCGGGAGAAGACGGCCCGTCCGGGGTCGAATCTCGGCCTGTGTTTTCGGAGCCGGCCGGGCATCACGCTCCCTCCTTGGATGGACAACATTCGTAGTTGACACTTTGTGTCATTTTATCCGAGCGGGCGGGCGCCTCGAGAGGCGGACCGTCCGGGGCGACTCTCGGCCTGTGTTTTCGGAGCCGGCCGGGCCTCACGCTCCCTCCTTGGATGGACAACATTCGTAGTTGACACTTTGTGTCATTTTATCCGAGCGGGCGGGCGCCGCGAGGCGGACCGTCCGGGGCGACTCTCGGCCTGTGTTTTCGGAGCCGGCCGGGCATCACGCTCCCTCCTTGGATGGACAACATTCGTAGTTGACACTTTGTGTCATTTTATCCGAGCGGGCGGGCGCCTCGAGAGGCGGACCGTCCGGGGCGACTCTCGGCCTGTGTTTTCGGAGCCGGCCGGGCCTCACGCTCCCTCCTTGGATGGACAACATTCGTAGTTGACACTTTGTGTCATTTTATCCGAGCAGACGGGCGCCGCGAGGCGGACCGTCCGGGGCGACTCTCGGCCTGTGTTTTCGGAGCCGGCCGGGCATCACGCTCCCTCCTTGGATGGACAACATTCGTAGTTGACACTTTGTGTCATTTTATCCGAGCGGGCGGGCGCCTCGAGAGGCGGACCGTCCGGGGCGACTCTCGGCCTGTGTTTTCGGAGCCGGCCGGGCCTCACGCTCCCTCCTTGGATGGACAACATTCGTAGTTGACACTTTGTGTCATTTTATCCGAGCGGGCGGGCGCCGCGAGGCGGACCGTCCGGGGCGACTCTCGGCCTGTGTTTAAGGAGCCGGCCGGGCATCACGCTCCTTCCTTGGATGGACAACATTCGCAGTTGACACTTTGTGTCATTTTATCCGAGCAGACGGGCGCCGCGAGGCGGACCGTCCGGGGCGACTCTCGGCCTGTGTTTTCGGAGCCGGCCGGGCATCACGCTCCCTCCTTGGATGGACAACATTCGTAGTTGACACTTTGTGTCATTTTATCCGAGCAGACGGGCGCCGCGAGGCGACCGTCCGGGGCGACTCTCGGCCTGTGTTTAAGGAGCCGGCCGGGCATCACGCTCCTTCCTTGGATGGACAACATTCGTAGTTGACACTTTGTGTCATTTTATCCGAGCGGGCGGGCGCCGCGAGGCGGACCGTCCGGGGCGACTCTCGGCCTGTGTTTAAGGAGCCGGCCGGGCATCACGCTCCTTCCTTGGATGGACAACATTCGCAGTTGACACTTTGTGTCATTTTATCCGAGCAGACGGGCGCCGCGAGGCGGACCGTCCGGGGCGACTCTCGGCCTGTGTTTTCGGAGCCGGCCGGGCATCACGCTCCCTCCTTGGATGGACAACATTCGTAGTTGACACTTTGTGTCATTTTATCCGAGCAGACGGGCGCCGCGAGGCGGACCGTCCGGGGCGACTCTCGGCCTGTGTTTAAGGAGCCGGCCGGGCATCACGCTCCTTCCTTGGATGGACAACATTCGCAGTTGACACTTTGTGTCATTTTGTTCGGCCTGTGTTTAAGGAGGCGGCCGTCCTCCACTCGGTCCGTGTTTAAGGAGCGACACTCGCGCTCCGGTTCGGCCTGTATTTAGGGAGGCGGCCGTCCTCCGCTTGGTCTGTGTTAAGGGCGACACTCTGTCCATGTTTGAGGAGCCTGGCCCTGACGCTCCTCTCCGGCCTGTGTTTAAGGAGGCGGCCGTCCTCCCCTTGGTCCGTGTTAAGGGCGACACTCGGTCCATGTTTGAGGAGCCTGGCCCTGACGCTCCTCTCCGGCCTGTGTTTAAGGAGGCGGCCGTCCTCCCCTTGGTCCGTGTTAAGGGCGACACTCGGTCCATGTTTGAGGAGCCTGGCCCTGACGCTCCTCTCCGGCCTGTGTTTAAGGAGGCGGCCGTCCTCCCCTTGGTCCGTGTTAAGGGCGACACTCGGTCCATGTTTGAGGAGCCTGGCCCTGACGCTCCTCTCCGGCCTGTGTTTAAGGAGGCGGCCGTCCTCCCCTTGGTCTGTGTTAAGGGCGACACTCGGTCCATGTTTGAGGAGCCTGGCCCTGACGCTCCTCTCCGGCCTGTGTTTAAGGAGGCGGCCGTCCTCCCCTTGGTCCGTGTTAAGGGCGACACTCGGTCCATGTTTGAGGAGCCTGGCCCTGACGCTCCTCTCCGGCCTGTGTTTAAGGAGGCGGCCGTCCTCCCCTTGGTCCGTGTTAAGGGCGACACTCGGTCCATGTTTGAGGAGCCTGGCCCTGACGCTCCTCTCCGGCCTGTGTTTAAGGAGGCGGCCGTCCTCCCCTTGGTCTGTGTTAAGGGCGACACTCGGTCCATGTTTGAGGAGCCTGGCCCTGACGCTCCTCTCCGGCCTGTGTTTAAGGAGGCGGCCGTCCTCCCCTTGGTCTGTGTTAAGGGCGACACTCGGTCCATGTTTGAGGAGCCTGGCCCTGACGCTCCTCTCCGGCCTGTGTTTAAGGAGGCGGCCGTCCTCCCCTTGGTCTGTGTTAAGGGCGACACTCGGTCCATGTTTGAGGAGCCTGGCCCTGACGCTCCTCTCCGGCCTGTGTTTAAGGAGGCGGCCGTCCTCCCCTTGGTCTGTGTTAAGGGCGACACTCGGTCCGTGTTTAAGGAGCGGCCCTCGCGCTCCGGTTCGGCCTGTATTTAGGGAGGCGGCCGTCCTCCGCTTGGTCTGTGTTAAGGGCGACACTCGGTCCGTGTTTAAGGAGCCGGCCCTGACGCTCCTCTTCGGCCTGTGTTTAAGGAGGCGGCCGTCCTCCACTTCCTTCCATGCACCACCACATTCGCAGTTGACACTTTGCCATTTTTTCAGAGAGGTGACACTTAGTCGTTTTTTCGAAAGTTGACACTTAGTCGTTTTTTCGAAAGTTGACACTTTGCCGTTTTTTCAGAGAGGCGACACTTAGTCGTTTTTTCGAAAGTTGACACTTAGCCGTTTTTTCGAAAGTTGACACTTAGCCGTTTTTTCGAAAGTTGACACTTAGCCGTTTTTTCGAAAGTTGACACTTAGTCACTTTTTCGCCACAGTGACACCTCCAGCGCGTGCCACGGCGCTTTTCAGGTCTTCTATCCGACCTTGTGCTGTCGAGGACGGCGTGTCCGACGCCGTGGGGAGACCAGCACCATCTCCTCCATACTCGTAAACGGGGTGCTTTGGAAAACGGGGGGAAAGTCGATGAGTACACTGACTACTGGGACCATTTCATTGTACTCTGGCGCACCTGAAGACCAAAAAAGGTACTGCACCTTAGCCCGGGTACCTCACCCCCTGGTACCTCGAGGAGAACTTAGAAAAATTTCGACAAATTTTTGGTGAGCTCCAGGGAGAGAGGCTGATTTTTCGCTTTTTGAGGCCGACCGCCGAACCGGCGCGGGGCGGACTCACAAGCCCCGCAGAGCCGTGGGCACTTAGTCGTTTTTTCAGAGAGGCGACACTTAGTCGTTTTTTCAGAGGCGACACTTAGTCGTTTTTTCGAAAGTTGACACTTAGCCGTTTTTTCGAAAGTCGACACTTAGCCGTTTTTTTGGAAAGTTGACACTTAGTCGTTTTTTCGAAAGTTGACACTTAGTCGTTTTTTCGCCACAATTGGCTCTGAGCTCCAGGGGGAGAGCCTGGTTTTGCCTTATTTCAGGCCGGCTGGGGAACCGGCGCGGGTCGGATGCACGAGCCCGGCAGAGCCGTGGGCACTTAGAAAATTTTCGCCGATTAAGCTGGGACCTCCAGGCGGAGACCGGCATTCCTCGTCCTCGGGGTTCGACCCAGGAACCGGCGCTGGGCAGACGCCGTAGCCACGCAGAGCCGTGGGCACTTAGAAAATATTCGCCAAGTTGGCTCTGAGCTCCAGGCGGAGAGGCTGGTTTTGCCTTATTTCAGGCCGGCTGGGGAACCGGCGCGGGTCGGATGCACGAGCCCGCAGAGCCGTGGGCACTTTGCCATTTTCTCAGAGTCGACACTTAGTCGTTTTTTCAGAGAGGCGACACTCTGTCGTTTTTTCGAAAGTTGACACTTTGCCGTTTTTTCAGAGAGGCGACACTTAGCCGTTTTTTCGAAAGGCGACACTTAGCCGTTTTTTCGAAAGTCGACACTTAGCCGTTTTTTCAGAGATGTGACACTTTGCCGTTTTTTCGAAAGTCGACACTTAGCCGTTTTTTCAGAGATGTGACACTTAGAAACTTTTTGCCAAGTTGGCTGTGAGCTCCAGGAGGAGACCGTTATTTTTCGTCATTCGAGGCCGACTGCGGAACCGGCGCTGGGCGGACGCCAAAGCTCGGCAGGGCCGTGGGCACTTAGAAACTTTTTGCCAAGTTGGCTGTGAGCTCCAGGAGGAGACCGTTATTTTTCGTCATTCGAGGCCGACTGCGGAACCGGCGCTGGGCGGACGCCAAAGCTCGGCAGGGCCGTGGGCACTTAGAAACTTTTTGCCAAGTTGGCTGTGAGCTCCAGGAGGAGACCGTTATTTTTCGTCATTCGAGGCCGACTGCGGAACCGGCGCTGGGCGGACGCCAAAGCTCGGCAGGGCCGTGGGCACTTAGAAACTTTTTGCCAAGTTGGCTGTGAGCTCCAGGAGGAGACCGTTATTTTTCGTCATTCGAGGCCGACTGCGGAACCGGCGCTGGGCGGACGCCAAAGCTCGGCAGGGCCGTGGGCACTTAGAAACTTTTTGCCAAGTTGGCTGTGAGCTCCAGGAGGAGACCGTTATTTTTCGTCATTCGAGGCCGACTGCGGAACCGGCGCTGGGCGGACGCCAAAGCTCGGCAGGGCCGTGGGCACTTAGAAACTTTTTGCCAAGTTGGCTGTGAGCTCCAGGAGGAGACCGTTATTTTTCGTCATTCGAGGCCGACTGCGGAACCGGCGCTGGGCGGACGCCAAAGCTCGGCAGGGCCGTGGGCACTTAGAAACTTTTTGCCAAGTTGGCTGTGAGCTCCAGGAGGAGACCGTTATTTTTCGTCATTCGAGGCCGACTGCGGAACCGGCGCTGGGCGGACGCCAAAGCTCGGCAGGGCCGTGGGCACTTAGAAACTTTTTGCCAAGTTGGCTGTGAGCTCCAGGAGGAGACCGTTATTTTTCGTCATTCGAGGCCGACTGCGGAACCGGCGCTGGGCGGACGCCAAAGCTCGGCAGGGCCGTGGGCACTTAGAAACTTTTTGCCAAGTTGGCTGTGAGCTCCAGGAGGAGACCGTTATTTTTCGTCATTCGAGGCCGACTGCGGAACCGGCGCTGGGCGGACGCCAAAGCTCGGCAGGGCCGTGGGCACTTAGAAACTTTTTGCCAAGTTGGCTGTGAGCTCCAGGAGGAGACCGTTATTTTTCGTCATTCGAGGCCGACTGCGGAACCGGCGCTGGGCGGACGCCAAAGCTCGGCAGGGCCGTGGGCACTTAGAAACTTTTTGCCAAGTTGGCTGTGAGCTCCAGGAGGAGACCGTTATTTTTCGTCATTCGAGGCCGACTGCGGAACCGGCGCTGGGCGGACGCCAAAGCTCGGCAGGGCCGTGGGCACTTAGAAACTTTTTGCCAAGTTGGCTGTGAGCTCCAGGAGGAGACCGTTATTTTTCGTCATTCGAGGCCGACTGCGGAACCGGCGCTGGGCGGACGCCAAAGCTCGGCAGGGCCGTGGGCACTTAGAAACTTTTTGCCAAGTTGGCTGTGAGCTCCAGGAGGAGACCGTTATTTTTCGTCATTCGAGGCCGACTGCGGAACCGGCGCTGGGCGGACGCCAAAGCTCGGCAGGGCCGTGGGCACTTAGAAACTTTTTGCCAAGTTGGCTGTGAGCTCCAGGAGGAGACCGTTATTTTTCGTCATTCGAGGCCGACTGCGGAACCGGCGCTGGGCGGACGCCAAAGCTCGGCAGGGCCGTGGGCACTTAGAAACTTTTTGCCAAGTTGGCTGTGAGCTCCAGGAGGAGACCGTTATTTTTCGTCATTCGAGGCCGACTGCGGAACCGGCGCTGGGCGGACGCCAAAGCTCGGCAGGGCCGTGGGCACTTAGAAACTTTTTGCCAAGTTGGCTGTGAGCTCCAGGAGGAGACCGTTATTTTTCGTCATTCGAGGCCGACTGCGGAACCGGCGCTGGGCGGACGCCAAAGCTCGGCAGGGCCGTGGGCACTTAGAAACTTTTTGCCAAGTTGGCTGTGAGCTCCAGGAGGAGACCGTTATTTTTCGTCATTCGAGGCCGACTGCGGAACCGGCGCTGGGCGGACGCCAAAGCTCGGCAGGGCCGTGGGCACTTAGAAACTTTTTGCCAAGTTGGCTGTGAGCTCCAGGAGGAGACCGTTATTTTTCGTCATTCGAGGCCGACTGCGGAACCGGCGCTGGGCGGACGCCAAAGCTCGGCAGGGCCGTGGGCACTTAGAAACTTTTTGCCAAGTTGGCTGTGAGCTCCAGGAGGAGACCGTTATTTTTCGTCATTCGAGGCCGACTGCGGAACCGGCGCTGGGCGGACGCCAAAGCTCGGCAGGGCCGTGGGCACTTAGAAACTTTTTGCCAAGTTGGCTGTGAGCTCCAGGAGGAGACCGTTATTTTTCGTCATTGGAGGCCGACTGCGGAACCGGCGCTGGGCGGACGCCAAAGCTCGGCAGGGCCGTGGGCACTTAGAAACTTTTTGCCAAGTTGGCTGTGAGCTCCAGGAGGAGACCGTTATTTTTCGTCATTCTAGGCCGGCTGCAGAACCGGCGCGGGTCGGATGCACGAGCCCGCAGAGCCGTGGGCACTTTGCCACTTTTTCGCCACAATTGGCTGTGAGCTCCAGGAGGAGACCGTTATTTTTCGTCATTCTAGGCCGGTTGCAGAACCGGCGCGGCTCGGATGCACGAGCCCGCAGAGCCGTGGGCACTTAGAAAATTTTCAGAGAGGCGACACTTTGCCATTTTTTCAGAGAGGTGACACTTAGTCGTTTTTTCGAAAGTTGACACTTAGCCGTTTTTTCGAAAGTTGACACTTAGTCGTTTTTTCGAAAGTTGACACTTAGTCGTTTTTTCGCCAAAGTGCCCACCTCCAGCGCGTGCCACGGCGCTTTCCAGGTCTTCTATCCGACCTTGTGCTGTCGAGGACGGCGTGTCCGACGCCGTGGGGAGACCAGCACCATCTCCTCCATACTCGTAAACGAGGTGCTTTGGAAAACGGGGGGAAAGTCGATGAGTACACTGACTACTGGGACCATTTCATTGTACTCTGGCGCACCTGAAGACCAAAAAAGGTACTGCACCTTAGCCCGGGTACCTCACCCCCTGGTACCTCGAGGAGAACTTAGAAAAATTTCGTCAAATTTTTGGTGAGCTCCAGGGAAAGAGGCTGATTTTTCGCTTTTTGAGGCCGACCGCCGAACCGGCGCGGGGCGGACTCACAAGCCCCGCAGAGCCGTGGGCACTTAGTCGTTTTTTCAGAGAGGCGACACTTAGTCGTTTTTTCGAAAGGCGACACTTAGCCGTTTTTTCGAAAGTCGACACTTAGCCGTTTTTTCGAAAGTTGACACTTAGTCGTTTTTTTGAAAGTTGACACTTAGTCGTTTTTTCGCTGATTTTGCTGGGACCTCCAGGCGAGGACCGGCGTTTTTCGTCTTCCGGGTTCGACCCGGGAACCAGCGCCGAGCGGACACATTCGCTCGCTAGTGCCGTTGGCACTTAGAAAATTTTTCGTTTGTCATGAGCTCCGGGCGAGGACCGGCGTTTTTCGTCTTCCGGGTTCGACCCGGGAACCAGCGCCGAGCGGACACATTCGCTCGCTAGTGCCGTTGGCACTTAGAAAATTTTTCGTTTGTCATGAGCTCCGGGCGGAGACCGGCGTTTTTCGTCTTCCGGGTTCGACCCGGGAACCAGCGCCGAGCGGACACATTCGCTCGCAAGTGCCGTTGGCACTTAGAAAATTTTTCGTTTGTCATGAGCTCCGGGCGGAGACCGGCGTTTTTCGTCTTCCGGGTTCGACCCGGGAACCAGCGCCGAGCGGACACATTCGCTCGCTAGTGCCGTTGGCACTTAGAAAATTTTTCGTTTGTCATGAGCTCCGGGCGGAGAGCGGCGTTTTTCGTCTTCCGGGTTCGACCCGGGAACCAGCGCCGAGCGGACACATTCGCTCGCTAGTGCCGTTGGCACTTAGAAAATTTTTCGTTTGTCATGAGCTCCGGGCGGAGACCGGCGTTTTTCGTCTTCCGGGTTCGACCCGGGAACCAGCGCCGAGCGGACACATTCGCTCGCTAGTGCCGTTGGCACTTAGAAAATTTTTCGTTTGTCATGAGCTCCGGGCGGAGAGCGGCGTTTTTCGTCTTCCGGGTTCGACCCGGGAACCAGCGCCGAGCGGACACATTCGCTCGCTAGTGCCGTTGGCACTTAGAAAATTTTTCGTTTGTCATGAGCTCCGGGCGGAGAGCGGCGTTTTTCGTCTTCCGGGTTCGACCCGGGAACCAGCGCCGAGCGGACACATTCGCTCGCTAGTGCCGTTGGCACTTAGAAAATTTTTCGTTTGTCATGAGCTCCGGGCGGAGAGCGGCGTTTTTCGTCTTCCGGGTTCGACCCGGGAACCAGCGCCGAGCGGACACATTCGCTCGCTAGTGCCGTTGGCACTTAGAAAATTTTTCGTTTGTCATGAGCTCCGGGCGGAGAGCGGCGTTTTTCGTCTTCCGGGTTCGACCCGGGAACCAGCGCCGAGCGGACACATTCGCTCGCTAGTGCCGTTGGCACTTAGAAAATTTTTCGTTTGTCATGAGCTCCGGGCGGAGAGCGGCGTTTTTCGTCTTCCGGGTTCGACCCGGGAACCAGCGCCGAGCGGACACATTCGCTCGCTAGTGCCGTTGGCACTTAGAAAATTTTTCGTTTGTCATGAGCTCCGGGCGGAGAGCGGCGTTTTTCGTCTTCCGGGTTCGACCCGGGAACCAGCGCCGAGCGGACACATTCGCTCGCTAGTGCCGTTGGCACTTAGAAAATTTTTCGTTTGTCATGAGTTCCGGGCGGAGACCGGCATTTTTCGTCATTCGAGGCCGACGGGGGAACCAGCCGGAGCGGACACGTTTGCTCGGAAGAGCCGTTGGCACTTAGAAAAAATTCCGTGTCTCGTGAGCTCCAGGGGGGACAGGCTGGTTTTATTCATCCGTAGCCGACATGGGAACCAGCGCGGAGCGGATTGGTGTTGCGCTGCCATATACCTCATCTCTCTCAGGAGTCCCCCCCTTATACGTGCCGATGGTGTTTTGGAAAACGGGGGGTAACTGGATGAGTACACTGACTAGGGGGACCAGTACACTAGCGAGTGGGACCAGTACACTGACTAGTGGGACCAACACACTATGAGCGCCTGGTACCTAAAATGGAAGTATAGAGGCCGAATTTCGGGCAAGATCACGCCGGGTTAGGCTTCCAGGACCTCGGCGAAGCAATTTTAACGGGTTGCCCGGTTCTTTTTTGAACCAGCCCGGTTCTTTTTTTTATCCAGCCCGGTTCTTTTTACACTTCCAGCTGGAGCTCGGGAGCGGCTTTTTGCACAAGATCACGCCGTGTTAGGCTTCCAGGACCTCGGCTAAGCAATTTTAACGGGTCGCCCGGTTCTTTTTTGATCCAGCCCGGTTCTTTTTTTATCCAGCCCGGTTCTTTTTACACTTCCAGCTGGAGCTCGGGAGCGGCTTTTTGCACAAGATCACGCCGTGTTAGGCTTCCAGGACCTCGGCTAAGCAATTTTAACGGGTCGCCCGGTTCTTTTTTGATCCAGCCCGGTTCTTTTTTTTATCCAGCCCGGTTCTTTTTACACTTCCAGCTGGAGCTCGGGAGCGGCTTTTTGCACAAGATCACGCCGTGTTAGGCTTCCAGGACCTCGGCGAAGCAATTTTAACGGGTCGCCCGGTTCTTTTTTGATCCAGCCCGGTTCTTTTTTTTATCCAGCCCGGTTCTTTTTACACTTCCAGCTGGAGCTCGGGAGCGGCTTTTTGCACAAGATCACGCCGGGTTAGGCTTCCAGGACCTCGGCTAAGCAATTTTAACGGGTCGCCCGGTTCTTTTTTGATCCAGCCCGGTTCTTTTTTTATCCAGCCCGGTTCTTTTTACACTTCCAGCTGGAGCTCGGGAGCGGCTTTTTGCACAAGATCACGCCGTGTTAGGCTTCCAGGACCTCGGCTAAGCAATTTTAACGGGTCGCCCGGTTCTTTTTTGATCCAGCCCGGTTCTTTTTTTTATCCAGCCTGGTTCTTTTTACACTTCCAGCTGGAGCTCGGGAGCGGCTTTTTGCACAAGAACACGCCGTGTTAGGCTTCCAGGACCTCGGCTAAGCAATTTTAACGGGTCGCCCGGTTCTTTTTTGATCCAGCCCGGTTCTTTTTTTTATCCAGCCTGGTTCTTTTTACACTTCCAGCTGGAGCTCGGGAGCGGCTTTTTGCACAAGAACACGCCGTGTTAGGCTTCCAGGACCTCGGCTAAGCAATTTTAACGGGTCGCCCGGTTCTTTTTTTATCCAGCCCGGTTCTTTTTTTATCCAGCCTGGTTCTTTTTACACTTCCAGCTGGAGCTCGGGAGCGGCTTTTTGCACAAGATCACGCCGTGTTAGGCTTCCAGGACCTCGGCTAAGCAATTTTAACGGGTCGCCCGGTTCTTTTTTGATCCAGCCCGGTTCTTTTTTTTATCCAGCCTGGTTCTTTTTACACTTCCAGCTGGAGCTCGGGAGCGGCTTTTTGCACAAGATCACGCCGTGTTAGGCTTCCAGGACCTCGGCTAAGCAATTTTAACGGGTCGCCCGGTTCTTTTTTGATCCAGCCCGGTTCTTTTTTTTATCCAGCCTGGTTCTTTTTACACTTCCAGCTGGAGCTCGGGAGCGGCTTTTTGCACAAGATCACGCCGTGTTAGGCTTCCAGGACCTCGGCTAAGCAATTTTAACGGGTCGCCCGGTTCTTTTTTGATCCAGCCCGGTTCTTTTTTTTTATCCAGCCTGGTTCTTTTTACACTTCCAGCTGGAGCTCGGGAGCGGCTTTTTGCACAAGAACACGCCGTGTTAGGCTTCCAGGACCTCGGCTAAGCAATTTTAACGGGTCGCCCGGTTCTTTTTTGATCCAGCCCGGTTCTTTTTTTTATCCAGCCTGGTTCTTTTTACACTTCCAGCTGGAGCTCGGGAGCGGCTTTTTGCACAAGATCACGCCGTGTTAGGCTTCCAGGACCTCGGCTAAGCAATTTTAACGGGTCGCCCGGTTCTTTTTTTTATCCAGCCCGGTTCTTTTTTTTTATCCAGCCTGGTTCTTTTTACACTTCCAGCTGGAGCTCGGGAGCGGCTTTTTGCACAAGAACACGCCGTGTTAGGCTTCCAGGACCTCGGCTAAGCAATTTTAACGGGTCGCCCGGTTCTTTTTTGATCCAGCCCGGTTCTTTTTTTTATCCAGCCTGGTTCTTTTTACACTTCCAGCTGGAGCTCGGGAGCGGCTTTTTGCACAAGATCACGCCGTGTTAGGCTTCCAGGACCTCGGCTAAGCAATTTTAACGGGTCGCCCGGTTCTTTTTTGATCCAGCCCGGTTCTTTGTTTTTTATCCAGCCCGGTTCTTTTCACACTTCCAGCTGGAGCTCGGCAGCGGCTATTTGCACAAGATCACGCCGGGTTAGGCTTCCAGGACCTCGGCTAAGCAATTTTAACGGGTCGCCCGGTTCTTTTTTGATCCAGCCCGGTTCTTTTTTTTATCCAGCCCGGTTCTTTTCACACTTCCAGCTGGAGCTCGGGAGCGGCTTTTTGCACAAGATCACGCCGTGTTAGGCTTCCAGGACCTCGGCTAAGCAATTTTAACGGGTCGCCCGGTTCTTTTTTGATCCAGCCCGGTTCTTTTTTTTATCCAGCCTGGTTCTTTTTACACTTCCAGCTGGAGCTCGGGAGCGGCTTTTTGCACAAGAACACGCCGTGTTAGGCTTCCAGGACCTCGGCTAAGCAATTTTAACGGGCCGCCCGGTTCTTTTTTTGATCCAGCCCGGTTCTTTTTACACTTCCAGCTGGAGCTCAGCAGCGGCTTTTTGCACAAGATCACGCCGGGTTAGGCTTCCAGGACCTCGGCTAAGCACTTGTAACGGGCCCTGGTCCACCCCTGCCAGCGCATTTCAAAACTTGGCATTAATTTCGACCTAAGAGACGAAGTCTGATTTTTTTCTACCACTTGGGCGGCCTTTTTGCACCCAGAACACCCGCACCGGCACCATAAATTCGAAGGGTGCCGAGTGCGTCGGCGCAGATTCTGCGACGGAGTGACACTTCCCTCTTGTGGACATTCGGCGGTAGGTGAAATGCGCACTCGGTCTTCTCTTTTCTTTTCCTTCCAGTGAAACTTTGGCAACATTCTGCGAGCTGCTGGCTTCCAGAACCTCGGCCAAGCAGGTGGAGGATTTTTTTCCACTTCCAGCTGGAGGTGAGGAGGGACTTTTTGGGCAAGATCACGCCGACTTAGCAAGCAAGGTGGAAGTGCCAGCATGCAGTGGCTGGAAGTGTGGATGTGGAGCTCCAGCACCCTCCCTGCCTATGGAAGTGTGGAGCTCCAGCACCCTCCCTGCCTATGGAAGTGTGGAGCTCCAGCACCCTCCCTGCCTATGGAAGTGTGGAGCTCCAGCACCCTCCCTGCCTATGGAAGTGTGGAGCTCCAGCACCCTCCCTGCCTATGGAAGTGTGGAGCTCCAGCACCCTCCCTGCCTATGGAAGTGTGGAGCTCCAGCACCCTCCCTGCCTATGGAAGTGTGGAGCTCCAGCACCCTCCCTGCCTATGGAAGTGTGGAGCTCCAGCACCCTCCCTGCCTATGGAAGTGTGGAGCTCCAGCACCCTCCCTGCCTATGGAAGTGTGGAGCTCCAGCACCCTCCCTGCCTATGGAAGTGTGGAGCTCCAGCACCCTCCCTGCCTATGGAAGTGTGGAGCTCCAGCACCCTCCCTGCCTATGGAAGTGTGGAGCTCCAGCACCCTCCCTGCCTATGGAAGTGTGGAGCTCCAGCACCCTCCCTGCCTATGGAAGTGTGGAGCTCCAGCACCCTCCCTGCCTATGGAAGTGTGGAGCTCCAGCACCCTCCCTGCCTATGGAAGTGTGGAGCTCCAGCACCCTCCCTGCCTATGGAAGTGTGGAGCTCCAGCACCCTCCCTGCCTATGGAAGTGTGGAGCTCCAGCACCCTCCCTGCCTATGGAAGTGTGGAGCTCCAGCACCCTCCCTGCCTATGGAAGTGTGGAGCTCCAGCACCCTCCCTGCCTATGGAAGTGTGGAGCTCCAGCACCCTCCCTGCCTATGGAAGTGTGGAGCTCCAGCACCCTCCCTGCCTATGGAAGTGTGGAGCTCCAGCACCCTCCCTGCCTATGGAAGTGTGGAGCTCCAGCACCCTCCCTGCCTATGGAAGTGTGGAGCTCCAGCACCCTCCCTGCCTATGGAAGTGTGGAGCTCCAGCACCCTCCCTGCCTATGGAAGTGTGGAGCTCCAGCACCCTCCCTGCCTATGGAAGTGTGGAGCTCCAGCACCCCTCCCTGCCTATGGAAGTGTGGAGCTCCAGCACCCTCCCTGCCTATGGAAGTGTGGAGCTCCAGCACCCTCCCTGCCTATGGAAGTGTGGAGCTCCAGCACCCTCCCTGCCTATGGAAGTGTGGAGCTCCAGCACCCTCCCTGCCTATGGAAGTGTGGAGCTCCAGCACCCTCCCTGCCTATGGAAGTGTGGAGCTCCAGCACCCTCCCTGCCTATGGAAGTGTGGAGCTCCAGCACCCTCCTGCCTATGGAAGTGTGGAGCTCCAGCACCCTCCCTGCCTATGGAAGTGTGGAGCTCCAGCACCCTCCCTGCCTATGGAAGTGTGGAGCTCCAGCACCCTCCCTGCCTATGGAAGTGTGGAGCTCCAGCACCCTCCCTGCCTATGGAAGTGTGGAGCTCCAGCACCCTCCCTGCCTATGGAAGTGTGGAGCTCCAGCACCCTCCCTGCCTATGGAAGTGTGGAGCTCCAGCACCCTCCCTGCCTATGGAAGTGTGGAGCTCCAGCACCCTCCCTGCCTATGGAAGTGTGGAGCTCCAGCACCCTCCCTGCCTATGGAAGTGTGGAGCTCCAGCACCCTCCTGCCTATGGAAGTGTGGAGCTCCAGCACCCTCCCTGCCTATGGAAGTGTGGAGCTCCAGCACCCTCCCTGCCTATGGAAGTGTGGAGCTCCAGCACCCTCCCTGCCTATGGAAGTGTGGAGCTCCAGCACCCTCCCTGCCTATGGAAGTGTGGAGCTCCAGCACCCTCCCTGCCTATGGAAGTGTGGAGCTCCAGCACCCTCCCTGCCTATGGAAGTGTGGAGCTCCAGCACCCTCCCTGCCTATGGAAGTGTGGAGCTCCAGCACCCTCCCTGCCTATGGAAGTGTGGAGCTCCAGCACCCTCCCTGCCTATGGAAGTGTGGAGCTCCAGCACCCTCCCTGCCTATGGAAGTGTGGAGCTCCAGCACCCTCCCTGCCTATGGAAGTGTGGAGCTCCAGCACCCTCCCTGCCTATGGAAGTGTGGAGCTCCAGCACCCTCCCTGCCTATGGAAGTGTGGAGCTCCAGCACCCTCCCTGCCTATGGAAGTGTGGAGCTCCAGCACCCTCCCTGCCTATGGAAGTGTGGAGCTCCAGCACCCTCCGTGCCTAGGGAAGTGTGGAGCTCCAGCACCCTCCGTGCCTATGGAAGAGCCACCTCCGCGGGCATGCTGCTCAACCACGCCGGCCCAGAGTTCCAGCCGCTCGGCTACACTCTCTCACAAGCCCCGCCTGGAGCTCCCCAGCCCGCCCCTGGTACCTCAACTACCGAGGCCAGCCGCTCGACCAGGCCGGCCCAGAGTTCCAGCCGCTCGGATAAGCTCTGTCACTCTCCCGCTAAGCAGCCACCGGTAACGGGGAAATGTCGCCGCCTTGTGGACACGCCGTTGTAAATGAATGGGCTTTCGCACTTAGTGCAATTTTCGCCAGCTCCGTGGCTGCAAGTATGGAGCTATGGAGCTATGGAGCCACCAGACAGGCTGGAGCTCTGGAGCTATGGAAGTATGGAGCTCTGGAGCTATGGAGCTATGGAGCTATGGAGCTCTGGGGCTATGGAGCTATGGAGCTATGGAGCTCTGGAGCTCTGGTGCTATGGAGCTCTGGAGCTCTGGTGCTATGGAGCTATGGAGCTATGGAGCTATGGAGCTATGGAGCTATGGAAGTCTGGAGCTATGGAAGTATGGAGCTATGGAAGTATGGAGCTATGGAGCTATGGAGCTATGGAGCCACCAGCCAGCACCCTCCGTGGCTCAACCACGCCGGCCCAGAGTTCCAGCCGCTCGGCTTCACTCTCTCACAAGCCCCGCCTGGAGCTCCCCAGCCCGCCCCTGGTACCTCAACTACCGAGGCCAGCCGCTCGACCAGGCCGGCCCAGAGTTCCAGCCGCTCGGCTTCACTCTCTCACAAGACCCGCCTGGAGCTCCCCGGCCCACCCCTGGTACCTCAACTACCGAGGCCAGCCGTTCGACCACGCCGGCGCAGAGTTCCAGCCGCTCGGATAAGCTCTGTCACTCTCCTGCCGCGCAGCCACCGGTAACGGGGAAATGTCGCCGCCTTGTGGACACGCCCTTGTAAATGAATGGGCTTTCGCACTTAGTGCAATTTTCGCCAACTCTCTGACTGGAGCTATGGAAGTATGGAGCTATGGAGCCACCAGCCACCCAGGCTGGAGCTATGGAGCTCTGGTGCTATGGAGCTCTGGTGCTATGGAGCTATGGAGCTCTGGAGCTCTGGTGCTATGGAGCTATGGAGCTCTGGAAGTATGGAGCTATGGAGCTCTGGAGGTATGGAGCTATGGAGCCCTGGAGCCCTGGAGCTATGGAGCCCTGGAGCTATGGAGCCCTGGAGCCCTGGAGCTATGGAGCCCTGGAGCTATGGAGCTATGGAGCTCTGGTGCTATGGAGCTATGGAGCTCTGGTGCTATGGAGCTATGGAGCTCTGGTGCTATGGAGCTATGGAGCTCTGGTGCTATGGAGCTATGGAGCTCTGGTGCTATGGAGCTATGGAGCTGGTGCTATGGAGCTATGGAGCTCTGGTGCTATGGAGCTATGGAGCTCTGGTGCTATGGAGCTCTGGTGCTATGGAGCTATGGAGCTCTGGTGCTATGGAGCTATGGAGCTCTGGTGCTATGGAGCTATGGAGCTCTGGTGCTATGGAGCTCTGGTGCTATGGAGCTATGGAGCTCTGGTGCTATGGAGCTCTGGAGCTCTGGAGGTATGGAGCTATGGAGGTATGGAGCCACCAGCCAGCACCCTCCGTGGCTGGATCAATGGAAGTGTTTAGGTACCAGGCGGCCAAAGTGCCGAGGCCTCACGCTCGACCACGCCGGCGCAGAGTTCCAGCCGCTCGGATGAGCTCTGTCACTCTCCCGCCGCGCAGCCACCGGTAACGGGGAAATGTCGCCGCCTTGTGGACACGCCGTTGTAAATGAATGGGCTTTCGCACTTAGTGCAATTTTCGCCAACTCTCTGACTTAGAGCTATGGAAGTATGGAGCTATGGAGCCACCAGCCACCCAGGCTGGAGCTATGGAGCTCTGGAGCTCTGGTGCTATGGAGCTCTGGAGGTATGGAGCTATGGAGCTATGGAGCTATGGAGCTATGGAGCCCTGGAGCTCTGGAGGTATGGAGCTATGGTGCTATGGAGCTCTGAAGCCATGGAGCTCTGGTGCTATGGAGCTCTGGAGCTCTGGAGGTATGGAGCTCTGGAGGTATGGAGCTATGGAGCCCTGGAGCCCTG
>NW_028232281.1:0-65354 GCF_054491065.1 Syngnathus leptorhynchus | reverse complement strand
CTCTGGTGCTATGGAGCTCTGGTGCTATGGAGCTCTGGTGCTATGGAGCTATGGAGCTCTGGTGCTATGGAGCTATGGAGCTCTGGAGGTATGGAGCTCTGGAGGTATGGAGCTCTGGAGGTATGGAGCTTTGGAGCCCTGGAGCTCTGGAGGTATGGAGCTATGGTGCTATGGAGCTCTGAAGCCATGGAGCTCTGGTGCTATGGAGCTCTGGAGCTCTGGAGGTATGGAGCTCTGGAGGTATGGAGCTATGGAGCCCTGGAGCTCTGGAGGTATGGAGCTATGGTGCTATGGAGCTCTGAAGCCATGGAGCTCTGGTGCTATGGAGCTCTGGAGCTCTGGAGGTATGGAGCTCTGGAGGTATGGAGCTATGGAGCCCTGGAGCTCTGGAGGTATGGAGCTATGGTGCTATGGAGCTCTGAAGCCATGGAGCTCTGGTGCTATGGAGCTCTGGAGCTCTGGAGGTATGGAGCTCTGGAGGTATGGAGCTCTGGAGGTATGGAGCTATGGAGCCCTGGAGCTCTGGAGGTATGGAGCTATGGTGCTATGGAGCTCTGAAGCCATGGAGCTCTGGTGCTATGGAGCTCTGGAGGTATGGAGCTCTGGAGGTATGGAGCTCTGGAGGTATGGAGCTATGGAGCCCTGGAGCTCTGGAGGTATGGAGCTATGGTGCTATGGAGCTCTGAAGCCATGGAGCTCTGGTGCTATGGAGCTCTGGAGGTATGGAGCTCTGGAGGTATGGAGCTCTGGAGGTATGGAGCTATGGAGCCCTGGAGCTCTGGAGGTATGGAGCTATGGTGCTATGGAGCTCTGAAGCCATGGAGCTCTGGTGCTATGGAGCTCTGGAGGTATGGAGCTCTGGAGGTATGGAGCTCTGGAGGTATGGAGCTATGGAGCCCTGGAGCTCTGGAGGTATGGAGCTATGGTGCTATGGAGCTCTGAAGCCATGGAGCTCTGGTGCTATGGAGCTATGGAGCTCTGGTGCTATGGAGCTATGGAGGTATGGAGCCACCAGCCAGCACCCTCCGTGGCTGGATCAATGGAAGTGTTTTAGGTACCAGGCAGCCAAAGGGCCGAGGCCTCACGCTCGACCACGCCGGCGCAGAGTTCCAGCCGCTCGGATAAGCTCTGTCACTCACCCGCCGCGCAGCCACCGGTAACGGGGAAATGTCGCCGCCTTGTGGACACGCCGTTGTAAATGAATGGGCTTTCGCACTTAGTGCAATTTTCGCCAACTCTCTGACTTAGAGCTATGGAAGTATGGAGCTATGGAGCCACCAGCCACCCAGGCTGGAGCTCTGGAGCTCTGGAGGTATGGAGCTCTGGTGCTATGGAAGTATGGAGCTCTGGTGCTATGGAAGTATGGAGCTATGGAGGTATGGAAGTATGGAGCTATGGAAGTATGGAGCTATGGAGCTCTGGAAGTATGGAGCTATGGAGCTCTGGAGGTATGGAGCCCTGGAGCTATGGAGCCCTGGAGCTATGGAAGTATGGAGCTCTGGTGCTATGGAGCTATGGAGCTCTGGTGCTATGGAGCTATGGAGCTATGGAGCTCTGGAGCTATGGAGCTCTGGAGGTATGGAGCTATGGAGCTATGGAGCTCTGGAGGTATGGAGCTATGGAGCTATGGAAGTATGGAGCTCTGGTGCTATGGAGCTATGGAGCTCTGGTGCTATGGAGCTATGGAGCTCTGGTGCTATGGAGCTATGGAGCTATGGAGCTCTGGAAGTATGGAGCTCTGGTGCTATGGAGCTATGGAGCTCTGGTGCTATGGAGCTATGGAGCTCTGGTGCTATGGAGCTCTGGTGCTATGGAGCTCTGGTGCTATGGAGCTATGGAGCTCTGGTGCTATGGAGCTCTGGAGGTATGGAGCTCTGGAGGTATGGAGCTATGGAGCCCTGGAGCTCTGGAGGTATGGAGCTATGGTGCTATGGAGCTCTGAAGCCATGGAGCTCTGGTGCTATGGAGCTATGGAGCTCTGGTGCTATGGAGCTATGGAGCTATGGAGCTCTGGAAGTATGGAGCTCTGGTGCTATGGAGCTATGGAGCTCTGGTGCTATGGAGCTATGGAGCTCTGGTGCTATGGAGCTATGGAGCTCTGGTGCTATGGAGCTCTGGTGCTATGGAGCTCTGGTGCTATGGAGCTATGGAGCTCTGGTGCTATGGAGCTATGGAGCTCTGGAGGTATGGAGCTCTGGAGGTATGGAGCTCTGGAGGTATGGAGCTATGGAGCCCTGGAGCTCTGGAGGTATGGAGCTATGGTGCTATGGAGCTCTGAAGCCATGGAGCTCTGGTGCTATGGAGCTCTGGAGCTCTGGAGGTATGGAGCTCTGGAGGTATGGAGCTATGGAGCCCTGGAGCTCTGGAGGTATGGAGCTATGGTGCTATGGAGCTCTGAAGCCATGGAGCTCTGGTGCTATGGAGCTCTGGAGCTCTGGAGGTATGGAGCTCTGGAGGTATGGAGCTATGGAGCCCTGGAGCTCTGGAGGTATGGAGCTATGGTGCTATGGAGCTCTGAAGCCATGGAGCTCTGGTGCTATGGAGCTCTGGAGGTATGGAGCTCTGGAGGTATGGAGCTCTGGAGGTATGGAGCTCTGGAGGTATGGAGCTATGGAGCCCTGGAGCTCTGGAGGTATGGAGCTATGGTGCTATGGAGCTCTGAAGCCATGGAGCTCTGGTGCTATGGAGCTCTGGAGGTATGGAGCTCTGGAGGTATGGAGCTCTGGAGGTATGGAGCTATGGAGCCCTGGAGCTCTGGAGGTATGGAGCTATGGTGCTATGGAGCTCTGAAGCCATGGAGCTCTGGTGCTATGGAGCTATGGAGCTCTGGTGCTATGGAGCTATGGAGGTATGGAGCCACCAGCCAGCACCCTCCGTGGCTGGATCAATGGAAGTGTTTTAGGTACCAGGCAGCCAAAGGGCCGAGGCCTCACGCTCGACCACGCCGGCGCAGAGTTCCAGCCGCTCGGATAAGCTCTGTCACTCACCCGCCGCGCAGCCACCGGTAACGGGGAAATGTCGCCGCCTTGTGGACACGCCGTTGTAAATGAATGGGCTTTCGCACTTAGTGCAATTTTCGCCAACTCTCTGACTTAGAGCTATGGAAGTATGGAGCTATGGAGCCACCAGCCACCCAGGCTGGAGCTCTGGAGCTCTGGAGGTATGGAGCTCTGGTGCTATGGAAGTATGGAGCTCTGGTGCTATGGAAGTATGGAGCTATGGAGGTATGGAAGTATGGAGCTATGGAAGTATGGAGCTATGGAGCTCTGGAAGTATGGAGCTATGGAGCTCTGGAGGTATGGAGCCCTGGAGCTATGGAGCCCTGGAGCTATGGAAGTATGGAGCTCTGGTGCTATGGAGCTATGGAGCTCTGGTGCTATGGAGCTATGGAGCTATGGAGCTATGGAGCTATGGAGCTCTGGAGGTATGCAGCTATGGAGCTATGGAGCTCTGGAGGTATGGAGCTATGGAGCTATGGAAGTATGGAGCTCTGGTGCTATGGAGCTATGGAGCTCTGGTGCTATGGAGCTATGGAGCTCTGGTGCTATGGAGCTATGGAGCTATGGAGCTCTGGAAGTATGGAGCTCTGGTGCTATGGAGCTATGGAGCTCTGGTGCTATGGAGCTATGGAGCTCTGGTGCTATGGAGCTATGGAGCTCTGGTGCTATGGAGCTCTGGTGCTATGGAGCTCTGGTGCTATGGAGCTATGGAGCTCTGGTGCTATGGAGCTATGGAGCTCTGGAGGTATGGAGCTCTGGAGGTATGGAGCTCTGGAGGTATGGAGCTATGGAGCCCTGGAGCTCTGGAGGTATGGAGCTATGGTGCTATGGAGCTCTGAAGCCATGGAGCTCTGGTGCTATGGAGCTCTGGAGCTCTGGAGGTATGGAGCTCTGGAGGTATGGAGCTATGGAGCCCTGGAGCTCTGGAGGTATGGAGCTATGGAGCTCTGAAGCCATGGAGCTCTGGTGCTATGGAGCTCTGGAGCTCTGGAGGTATGGAGCTCTGGAGGTATGGAGCTCTGGAGGTATGGAGCTATGGAGCCCTGGAGCTCTGGAGGTATGGAGCTATGGTGCTATGGAGCTCTGAAGCCATGGAGCTCTGGTGCTATGGAGCTCTGGAGGTATGGAGCTCTGGAGGTATGGAGCTCTGGAGGTATGGAGCTATGGAGCCCTGGAGCTCTGGAGGTATGGAGCTATGGTGCTATGGAGCTCTGAAGCCATGGAGCTCTGGTGCTATGGAGCTCTGGAGGTATGGAGCTCTGGAGGTATGGAGTTCTGGAGGTATGGAGCTATGGAGCCCTGGAGCTCTGGAGGTATGGAGCTATGGTGCTATGGAGCTCTGAAGCCATGGAGCTCTGGTGCTATGGAGCTATGGAGCTCTGGTGCTATGGAGCTATGGAGGTATGGAGCCACCAGCCAGCACCCTCCGTGGCTGGATCAATGGAAGTGTTTTAGGTACCAGGCAGCCAAAGGGCCGAGGCCTCACGCTCGACCACGCCGGCGCAGAGTTCCAGCCGCTCGGATAAGCTCTGTCACTCACCCGCCGCGCAGCCACCGGTAACGGGGAAATGTCGCCGCCTGGCGGACACGCCGTTGTAAATGAATGGGCTTTCGCACTTAGTGCAATTTTCGCCAACTCTCTGACTTAGAGCTATGGAAGTATGGAGCTATGGAGCCACCAGCCACCCAGGCTGGAGCTATGGAGCTCTGGAGGTATGGAGCTCAGGTGCTATGGAAGTATGGAGCTATGGAGCTATGGAAGTATGGAGCTATGGAGGTATGGAAGTATGGAGCTATGGAAGTATGGAGCTATGGAGCTCTGGAAGTATGGAGCTATGGAGCTCTGGAGGTATGGAGCCCTGGAGCTATGGAGCCCTGGAGCTATGGAAGTATGGAGCTCTGGTGCTATGGAGCTATGGAGCTCTGGTGCTATGGAGCTATGGAGCTATGGAGCTCTGGAGCTATGGAGCTCTGGAGGTATGCAGCTATGGAGCTATGGAGCTCTGGAGGTATGGAGCTATGGAGCTATGGAAGTATGGAGCTCTGGTGCTATGGAGCTATGGAGCTCTGGTGCTATGGAGCTATGGAGCTCTGGTGCTATGGAGCTATGGAGCTATGGAGCTCTGGAAGTATGGAGCTCTGGTGCTATGGAGCTATGGAGCTCTGGTGCTATGGAGCTATGGAGCTCTGGTGCTATGGAGCTATGGAGCTCTGGTGCTATGGAGCTCTGGTGCTATGGAGCTCTGGTGCTATGGAGCTATGGAGCTCTGGTGCTATGGAGCTATGGAGCTCTGGAGGTATGGAGCTCTGGAGGTATGGAGCTCTGGAGGTATGGAGCTATGGAGCCCTGGAGCTCTGGAGGTATGGAGCTATGGTGCTATGGAGCTCTGAAGCCATGGAGCTCTGGTGCTATGGAGCTCTGGAGCTCTGGAGGTATGGAGCTCTGGAGGTATGGAGCTATGGAGCCCTGGAGCTCTGGAGGTATGGAGCTATGGAGCTCTGAAGCCATGGAGCTCTGGTGCTATGGAGCTCTGGAGCTCTGGAGGTATGGAGCTCTGGAGGTATGGAGCTCTGGAGGTATGGAGCTATGGAGCCCTGGAGCTCTGGAGGTATGGAGCTATGGTGCTATGGAGCTCTGAAGCCATGGAGCTCTGGTGCTATGGAGCTCTGGAGGTATGGAGCTCTGGAGGTATGGAGCTCTGGAGGTATGGAGCTATGGAGCCCTGGAGCTCTGGAGGTATGGAGCTATGGTGCTATGGAGCTCTGAAGCCATGGAGCTCTGGTGCTATGGAGCTCTGGAGGTATGGAGCTCTGGAGGTATGGAGTTCTGGAGGTATGGAGCTATGGAGCCCTGGAGCTCTGGAGGTATGGAGCTATGGTGCTATGGAGCTCTGAAGCCATGGAGCTCTGGTGCTATGGAGCTATGGAGCTCTGGTGCTATGGAGCTATGGAGGTATGGAGCCACCAGCCAGCACCCTCCGTGGCTGGATCAATGGAAGTGTTTTAGGTACCAGGCAGCCAAAGGGCCGAGGCCTCACGCTCGACCACGCCGGCGCAGAGTTCCAGCCGCTCGGATAAGCTCTGTCACTCACCCGCCGCGCAGCCACCGGTAACGGGGAAATGTCGCCGCCTGGCGGACACGCCGTTGTAAATGAATGGGCTTTCGCACTTAGTGCAATTTTCGCCAACTCTCTGACTTAGAGCTATGGAAGTATGGAGCTATGGAGCCACCAGCCACCCAGGCTGGAGCTATGGAGCTCTGGAGGTATGGAGCTCAGGTGCTATGGAAGTATGGAGCTATGGAGCTATGGAAGTATGGAGCTATGGAGCTATGGAGCTCTGGAAGTATGGAGCTATGGAGCTCTGGAGGTATGGAGCTATGGAGCCCTGGAGCCCTGGAGCTATGGAGCTCTGGTGCTATGGAGGTATGGAGCTCTGGAGGTATGGAGCTCTGGAGGTATGGAGCTATGGAGCTATGGAGCCCTGGAGCTATGGAGCTATGGAGCCCTGGAGCTATGGAGCTATGGAGCCCTGGAGCTATGGAGCTATGGAGCTCTGGTGCTATGGAGCTATGGAGCTCTGGTGCTATGGAGCTATGGAGCTCTGGTGCTATGGAGCTATGGAGCTCTGGTGCTATGGAGCTATGGAGCTCTGGAAGTATGGAGCTATGGAGCTCTGGAGGTATGGAGCTATGGAGCCCTGGAGCTATGGAGCCCTGGAGCTATGGAAGTATGGAGCTCTGGTGCTATGGAGCTATGGAGCTCTGGTGCTATGGAGCTATGGAGCTCTGGAGCTATGGAGCTCTGGAGGTATGGAGCTATGGAGCTATGGAGCTCTGGAGGTATGGAGCTATGGAGCTATGGAAGTATGGAGCTCTGGTGCTATGGAGCTATGGAGCTCTGGTGCTATGGAGCTATGGAGCTCTGGTGCTATGGAGCTATGGAGCTATGGAGCTCTGGAAGTATGGAGCTCTGGTGCTATGGAGCTATGGAGCTCTGGTGCTATGGAGCTATGGAGCTCTGGTGCTATGGAGCTATGGAGCTCTGGTGCTATGGAGCTCTGGTGCTATGGAGCTCTGGTGCTATGGAGCTATGGAGCTCTGGTGCTATGGAGCTATGGAGCTCTGGAGGTATGGAGCTCTGGAGGTATGGAGCTCTGGAGGTATGGAGCTTTGGAGCCCTGGAGCTCTGGAGGTATGGAGCTATGGTGCTATGGAGCTCTGAAGCCATGGAGCTCTGGTGCTATGGAGCTCTGGAGCTCTGGAGCTCTGGAGGTATGGAGCTCTGGAGGTATGGAGCTATGGAGCCCTGGAGCTTTGGAGGTATGGAGCTATGGTGCTATGGAGCTCTGAAGCCATGGAGCTCTGGTGCTATGGAGCTCTGGAGCTCTGGAGGTATGGAGCTCTGGAGGTATGGAGCTATGGAGCCCTGGAGCTCTGGAGGTATGGAGCTATGGTGCTATGGAGCTCTGAAGCCATGGAGCTCTGGTGCTATGGAGCTCTGGAGCTCTGGAGGTATGGAGCTCTGGAGGTATGGAGCTCTGGAGGTATGGAGCTATGGAGCCCTGGAGCTCTGGAGGTATGGAGCTATGGTGCTATGGAGCTCTGAAGCCATGGAGCTCTGGTGCTATGGAGCTCTGGAGGTATGGAGCTCTGGAGGTATGGAGCTCTGGAGGTATGGAGCTATGGAGCCCTGGAGCTCTGGAGGTATGGAGCTATGGTGCTATGGAGCTCTGAAGCCATGGAGCTCTGGTGCTATGGAGCTATGGAGCTCTGGTGCTATGGAGCTATGGAGGTATGGAGCCACCAGCCAGCACCCTCCGTGGCTGGATCAATGGAAGTGTTTTAGGTACCAGGCAGCCAAAGGGCCGAGGCCTCACGCTCGACCACGCCGGCGCAGAGTTCCAGCCGCTCGGATAAGCTCTGTCACTCACCCGCCGCGCAGCCACCGGTAACGGGGAAATGTCGCCGCCTTGTGGACACGCCGTTGTAAATGAATGGGCTTTCGCACTTAGTGCAATTTTCGCCAACTCTCTGACTTAGAGCTATGGAAGTATGGAGCTATGGAGCCACCAGCCACCCAGGCTGGAGCTCTGGAGCTCTGGAGGTATGGAGCTCTGGTGCTATGGAAGTATGGAGCTCTGGTGCTATGGAAGTATGGAGCTATGGAGGTATGGAAGTATGGAGCTATGGAAGTATGGAGCTATGGAGCTCTGGAAGTATGGAGCTATGGAGCTCTGGAGGTATGGAGCCCTGGAGCTATGGAGCCCTGGAGCTATGGAAGTATGGAGCTCTGGTGCTATGGAGCTATGGAGCTCTGGTGCTATGGAGCTATGGAGCTATGGAGCTCTGGAGCTATGGAGCTCTGGAGGTATGGAGCTATGGAGCTATGGAGCTCTGGAGGTATGGAGCTATGGAGCTATGGAAGTATGGAGCTCTGGTGCTATGGAGCTATGGAGCTCTGGTGCTATGGAGCTATGGAGCTCTGGTGCTATGGAGCTATGGAGCTATGGAGCTCTGGAAGTATGGAGCTCTGGTGCTATGGAGCTATGGAGCTCTGGTGCTATGGAGCTATGGAGCTCTGGTGCTATGGAGCTCTGGTGCTATGGAGCTCTGGTGCTATGGAGCTATGGAGCTCTGGTGCTATGGAGCTCTGGAGGTATGGAGCTCTGGAGGTATGGAGCTCTGGAGGTATGGAGCTATGGAGCCCTGGAGCTCTGGAGGTATGGAGCTATGGTGCTATGGAGCTCTGAAGCCATGGAGCTCTGGTGCTATGGAGCTATGGAGCTCTGGTGCTATGGAGCTATGGAGCTATGGAGCTCTGGAAGTATGGAGCTCTGGTGCTATGGAGCTATGGAGCTCTGGTGCTATGGAGCTATGGAGCTCTGGTGCTATGGAGCTATGGAGCTCTGGTGCTATGGAGCTCTGGTGCTATGGAGCTCTGGTGCTATGGAGCTATGGAGCTCTGGTGCTATGGAGCTATGGAGCTCTGGAGGTATGGAGCTCTGGAGGTATGGAGCTATGGAGCCCTGGAGCTATGGTGCTATGGAGCTCTGAAGCCATGGAGCTCTGGTGCTATGGAGCTCTGGAGCTCTGGAGGTATGGAGCTCTGGAGGTATGGAGCTATGGAGCCCTGGAGCTCTGGAGGTATGGAGCTATGGTGCTATGGAGCTCTGAAGCCATGGAGCTCTGGTGCTATGGAGCTCTGGAGCTCTGGAGGTATGGAGCTCTGGAGGTATGGAGCTCTGGAGGTATGGAGCTATGGAGCCCTGGAGCTCTGGAGGTATGGAGCTATGGTGCTATGGAGCTCTGAAGCCATGGAGCTCTGGTGCTATGGAGCTCTGGAGGTATGGAGCTCTGGAGGTATGGAGCTCTGGAGGTATGGAGCTATGGAGCCCTGGAGCTCTGGAGGTATGGAGCTATGGTGCTATGGAGCTCTGAAGCCATGGAGCTCTGGTGCTATGGAGCTCTGGAGGTATTGAGCTCTGGAGGTATGGAGCTCTGGAGGTATGGAGCTATGGAGCCCTGGAGCTCTGGAGGTATGGAGCTATGGTGCTATGGAGCTCTGAAGCCATGGAGCTCTGGTGCTATGGAGCTCTGGAGGTATGGAGCTCTGGAGGTATGGAGCTCTGGAGGTATGGAGCTATGGAGCCCTGGAGCTCTGGAGGTATGGAGCTATGGTGCTATGGAGCTCTGAAGCCATGGAGCTCTGGTGCTATGGAGCTATGGAGCTCTGGTGCTATGGAGCTATGGAGGTATGGAGCCACCAGCCAGCACCCTCCGTGGCTGGATCAATGGAAGTGTTTTAGGTACCAGGCAGCCAAAGGGCCGAGGCCTCACGCTCGACCACGCCGGCGCAGAGTTCCAGCCGCTCGGATAAGCTCTGTCACTCACCCGCCGCGCAGCCACCGGTAACGGGGAAATGTCGCCGCCTTGTGGACACGCCGTTGTAAATGAATGGGCTTTCGCACTTAGTGCAATTTTCGCCAACTCTCTGACTGGAGCTATGGAAGTATGGAGCTATGGAGCCACCAGCCACCCAGGCTGGAGCTATGGAGCTCTGGAGGTATGGAGCTCTGGTGCTATGGAAGTATGGAGCTATGGAGCTATGGAAGTATGGAGCTATGGAGCTATGGAGCTCTGGAAGTATGGAGCTATGGAGCTCTGGAGGTATGGAGCTATGGAGCCCTGGAGCCCTGGAGCTATGGAGCCCTGGAGCTATGGAGCTATGGAGCCCTGGAGCTATGGAGCTATGGAGCCCTGGAGCTATGGAGCTATGGAGCTCTGGTGCTATGGAGCTATGGAGCTCTGGTGCTATGGAGCTATGGAGCTCTGGTGCTATGGAGCTATGGAGCTCTGGTGCTATGGAGCTATGGAGCTCTGGAAGTATGGAGCTATGGAGCTCTGGAGGTATGGAGCTCTGGAGGTATGGAGCTCTGGAGGTATGGAGCTATGGAGCCCTGGAGCTCTGGAGGTATGGAGCTATGGTGCTATGGAGCTCTGAAGCCATGGAGCTCTGGTGCTATGGAGCTCTGGAGGTATGGAGCTCTGGAGGTATGGAGCTCTGGAGGTATGGAGCTATGGAGCCCTGGAGCTCTGGAGGTATGGAGCTATGGTGCTATGGAGCTCTGAAGCCATGGAGCTCTGGTGCTATGGAGCTATGGAGCTCTGGTGCTATGGAGCTATGGAGGTATGGAGCCACCAGCCAGCACCCTCCGTGGCTGGATCAATGGAAGTGTTTTAGGTACCAGGCAGCCAAAGGGCCGAGGCCTCACGCTCGACCACGCCGGCGCAGAGTTCCAGCCGCTCGGATAAGCTCTGTCACTCACCCGCCGCGCAGCCACCGGTAACGGGGAAATGTCGCCGCCTTGTGGACACGCCGTTGTAAATGAATGGGCTTTCGCACTTAGTGCAATTTTCGCCAACTCTCTGACTGGAGCTATGGAAGTATGGAGCTATGGAGCCACCAGCCACCCAGGCTGGAGCTATGGAGCTCTGGAGGTATGGAGCTCTGGTGCTATGGAAGTATGGAGCTATGGAGCTATGGAAGTATGGAGCTATGGAGCTATGGAGCTCTGGAAGTATGGAGCTATGGAGCTCTGGAGGTATGGAGCTATGGAGCCCTGGAGCCCTGGAGCTATGGAGCCCTGGAGCTATGGAGCTATGGAGCCCTGGAGCTATGGAGCTATGGAGCCCTGGAGCTATGGAGCTATGGAGCTCTGGTGCTATGGAGCTATGGAGCTCTGGTGCTATGGAGCTATGGAGCTCTGGTGCTATGGAGCTATGGAGCTCTGGTGCTATGGAGCTATGGAGCTCTGGAAGTATGGAGCTATGGAGCTCTGGAGGTATGGAGCTCTGGAGGTATGGAGCTCTGGAGGTATGGAGCTATGGAGCCCTGGAGCTCTGGAGGTATGGAGCTATGGTGCTATGGAGCTCTGAAGCCATGGAGCTCTGGTGCTATGGAGCTCTGGAGGTATGGAGCTCTGGAGGTATGGAGCTCTGGAGGTATGGAGCTATGGAGCCCTGGAGCTCTGGAGGTATGGAGCTATGGTGCTATGGAGCTCTGAAGCCATGGAGCTCTGGTGCTATGGAGCTATGGAGCTCTGGTGCTATGGAGCTATGGAGGTATGGAGCCACCAGCCAGCACCCTCCGTGGCTGGATCAATGGAAGTGTTTTAGGTACCAGGCAGCCAAAGGGCCGAGGCCTCACGCTCGACCACGCCGGCGCAGAGTTCCAGCCGCTCGGATAAGCTCTGTCACTCACCCGCCGCGCAGCCACCGGTAACGGGGAAATGTCGCCGCCTTGTGGACACGCCGTTGTAAATGAATGGGCTTTCGCACTTAGTGCAATTTTCGCCAACTCTCTGACTGGAGCTATGGAAGTATGGAGCTATGGAGCCACCAGCCACCCAGGCTGGAGCTATGGAGCTCTGGAGGTATGGAGCTCTGGTGCTATGGAAGTATGGAGCTATGGAGCTATGGAAGTATGGAGCTATGGAGCTATGGAGCTCTGGAAGTATGGAGCTATGGAGCTCTGGAGGTATGGAGCTATGGAGTCCTGGAGCCCTGGAGCTATGGAGCCCTGGAGCTATGGAGCTATGGAGCCCTGGAGCTATGGAGCTATGGAGCCCTGGAGCTATGGAGCTATGGAGCTCTGGTGCTATGGAGCTATGGAGCTCTGGTGCTATGGAGCTATGGAGCTCTGGTGCTATGGAGCTATGGAGCTCTGGTGCTATGGAGCTATGGAGCTCTGGAAGTATGGAGCTATGGAGCTCTGGAGGTATGGAGCTATGGAGCTCTGGAAGTATGGAGCTATGGAGCCCTGGAGCTATGGAGCCCTGGAGCTATGGAAGTATGGAGCTCTGGTGCTATGGAGCTATGGAGCTCTGGTGCTATGGAGCTATGGAGCTCTGGAGCTATGGAGCTCTGGAGGTATGGAGCTATGGAGCTCTGGAGGTATGGAGCTATGGAGCTATGGAAGTATGGAGCTCTGGTGCTATGGAGCTATGGAGCTCTGGTGCTATGGAGCTATGGAGCTCTGGTGCTATGGAGCTATGGAGCTATGGAGCTCTGGAAGTATGGAGCTCTGGTGCTATGGAGCTATGGAGCTCTGGTGCTATGGAGCTATGGAGCTCTGGTGCTATGGAGCTATGGTGCTATGGAGCTCTGGTGCTATGGAGCTATGGAGCTCTGGTGCTATGGAGCTATGGAGCTCTGGAGGTATGGAGCTCTGGAGGTATGGAGCTCTGGAGGTATGGAGCTTTGGAGCCCTGGAGCTCTGGAGGTATGGAGCTATGGTGCTATGGAGCTCTGAAGCCATGGAGCTCTGGTGCTATGGAGCTATGGAGCTCTGGTGCTATGGAGCTATGGAGGTATGGAGCTATGGAGCCCTGGAGCTCTGGAGGTATGGAGCTATGGTGCTATGGAGCTCTGAAGCCATGGAGCTCTGGTGCTATGGAGCTCTGGAGCTCTGGAGGTATGGAGCTCTGGAGGTATGGAGCTATGGAGCCCTGGAGCTCTGGAGGTATGGAGCTATGGTGCTATGGAGCTCTGAAGCCATGGAGCTCTGGTGCTATGGAGCTCTGGAGGTATGGAGCTCTGGAGGTATGGAGCTCTGGAGGTATGGAGCTATGGAGCCCTGGAGCTCTGGAGGTATGGAGCTATGGTGCTATGGAGCTCTGAAGCCATGGAGCTCTGGTGCTATGGAGCTATGGAGCTCTGGTGCTATGGAGCTATGGAGGTATGGAGCCACCAGCCAGCACCCTCCGTGGCTGGATCAATGGAAGTGTTTTAGGTACCAGGCAGCCAAAGGGCCGAGGCCTCACGCTCGACCACGCCGGCGCAGAGTTCCAGCCGCTCGGATAAGCTCTGTCACTCACCCGCCGCGCAGCCACCGGTAACGGGGAAATGTCGCCGCCTTGTGGACACGCCGTTGTAAATGAATGGGCTTTCGCACTTAGTGCAATTTTCGCCAACTCTCTGACTTAGAGCTATGGAAGTATGGAGCTATGGAGCCACCAGCCACCCAGGCTGGAGCTCTGGAGCTCTGGAGGTATGGAGCTCTGGTGCTATGGAAGTATGGAGCTCTGGTGCTATGGAAGTATGGAGCTATGGAGGTATGGAAGTATGGAGCTATGGAAGTATGGAGCTATGGAGCTCTGGAAGTATGGAGCTATGGAGCTCTGGAGGTATGGAGCCCTGGAGCTATGGAGCCCTGGAGCTATGGAAGTATGGAGCTCTGGTGCTATGGAGCTATGGAGCTCTGGTGCTATGGAGCTATGGAGCTATGGAGCTCTGGAGCTATGGAGCTCTGGAGGTATGGAGCTATGGAGCTATGGAGCTCTGGAGGTATGGAGCTATGGAGCTATGGAAGTATGGAGCTCTGGTGCTATGGAGCTATGGAGCTCTGGTGCTATGGAGCTATGGAGCTCTGGTGCTATGGAGCTATGGAGCTATGGAGCTCTGGAAGTATGGAGCTCTGGTGCTATGGAGCTATGGAGCTCTGGTGCTATGGAGCTATGGAGCTCTGGTGCTATGGAGCTCTGGTGCTATGGAGCTCTGGTGCTATGGAGCTATGGAGCTCTGGTGCTATGGAGCTATGGAGCTCTGGAGGTATGGAGCTCTGGAGGTATGGAGCTCTGGAGGTATGGAGCTATGGAGCCCTGGAGCTCTGGAGGTATGGAGCTATGGTGCTATGGAGCTCTGAAGCCATGGAGCTCTGGTGCTATGGAGCTCTGGAGCTCTGGAGGTATGGAGCTCTGGAGGTATGGAGCTATGGAGCCCTGGAGCTCTGGAGGTATGGAGCTATGGAGCTCTGAAGCCATGGAGCTCTGGTGCTATGGAGCTCTGGAGCTCTGGAGTTATGGAGCTCTGGAGGTATGGAGCTATGGAGGTATGGAGCTATGGAGCCCTGGAGCTCTGGAGGTATGGAGCTATGGTGCTATGGAGCTCTGAAGCCATGGAGCTCTGGTGCTATGGAGCTCTGGAGGTATGGAGCTCTGGAGGTATGGAGCTATGGAGCCCTGGAGCTCTGGAGGTATGGAGCTATGGTGCTATGGAGCTCTGAAGCCATGGAGCTCTGGTGCTATGGAGCTCTGGAGGTATGGAGCTCTGGAGGTATGGAGCTATGGAGCCCTGGAGCTCTGGAGGTATGGAGCTATGGTGCTATGGAGCTCTGAAGCCATGGAGCTCTGGTGCTATGGAGCTATGGAGCTCTGGTGCTATGGAGCTATGGAGGTATGGAGCCACCAGCCAGCACCCTCCGTGGCTGGATCAATGGAAGTGTTTTAGGTACCAGGCAGCCAAAGGGCCAAGGCCTCACGCTCGACCACGCCGGCGCAGAGTTCCAGCCGCTCGGATAAGCTCTGTCACTCACCCGCCGCGCAGCCACCGGTAACGGGGAAATGTCGCCGCCTGGCGGACACGCCGTTGTAAATGAATGGGCTTTCGCACTTAGTGCAATTTTCGCCAACTCTCTGACTTAGAGCTATGGAAGTATGGAGCTATGGAGCCACCAGCCACCCAGGCTGGAGCTCTGGAGCTCTGGAGGTATGGAGCTCTGGTGCTATGGAAGTATGGAGCTCTGGTGCTATGGAAGTATGGAGCTATGGAGGTATGGAAGTATGGAGCTATGGAAGTATGGAGCTATGGAGCTCTGGAAGTATGGAGCTATGGAGCTCTGGAGGTATGGAGCCCTGGAGCTATGGAGCCCTGGAGCTATGGAAGTATGGAGCTCTGGTGCTATGGAGCTATGGAGCTCTGGTGCTATGGAGCTATGGAGCTATGGAGCTCTGGAGCTATGGAACTCTGGAGGTATGGAGCTATGGAGCTATGGAGCTCTGGAGGTATGGAGCTATGGAGCTATGGAAGTATGGAGCTCTGGTGCTATGGAGCTATGGAGCTCTGGTGCTATGGAGCTATGGAGCTCTGGTGCTATGGAGCTATGGAGCTATGGAGCTCTGGAAGTATGGAGCTCTGGTGCTATGGAGCTATGGAGCTCTGGTGCTATGGAGCTATGGAGCTCTGGTGCTATGGAGCTCTGGTGCTATGGAGCTCTGGTGCTATGGAGCTATGGAGCTCTGGTGCTATGGAGCTCTGGAGGTATGGAGCTCTGGAGGTATGGAGCTCTGGAGGTATGGAGCTATGGAGCCCTGGAGCTCTGGAGGTATGGAGCTATGGTGCTATGGAGCTCTGAAGCCATGGAGCTCTGGTGCTATGGAGCTATGGAGCTCTGGTGCTATGGAGCTATGGAGCTATGGAGCTCTGGAAGTATGGAGCTCTGGTGCTATGGAGCTATGGAGCTCTGGTGCTATGGAGCTATGGAGCTCTGGTGCTATGGAGCTATGGAGCTCTGGTGCTATGGAGCTCTGGTGCTATGGAGCTCTGGTGCTATGGAGCTATGGAGCTCTGGTGCTATGGAGCTATGGAGCTCTGGAGGTATGGAGCTCTGGAGGTATGGAGCTCTGGAGGTATGGAGCTATGGAGCCCTGGAGCTCTGGAGGTATGGAGCTATGGTGCTATGGAGCTCTGAAGCCATGGAGCTCTGGTGCTATGGAGCTCTGGAGCTCTGGAGGTATGGAGCTCTGGAGGTATGGAGCTATGGAGCCCTGGAGCTCTGGAGGTATGGAGCTATGGTGCTATGGAGCTCTGAAGCCATGGAGCTCTGGTGCTATGGAGCTCTGGAGCTCTGGAGGTATGGAGCTCTGGAGGTATGGAGCTCTGGAGGTATGGAGCTATGGAGCCCTGGAGCTCTGGAGGTATGGAGCTATGGTGCTATGGAGCTCTGAAGCCATGGAGCTCTGGTGCTATGGAGCTCTGGAGGTATGGAGCTCTGGAGGTATGGAGCTCTGGAGGTATGGAGCTATGGAGCCCTGGAGCTCTGGAGGTATGGAGCTATGGTGCTATGGAGCTCTGAAGCCATGGAGCTCTGGTGCTATGGAGCTCTGGAGGTATGGAGCTCTGGAGGTATGGAGCTCTGGAGGTATGGAGCTATGGAGCCCTGGAGCTCTGGAGGTATGGAGCTATGGTGCTATGGAGCTCTGAAGCCATGGAGCTCTGGTGCTATGGAGCTATGGAGCTCTGGTGCTATGGAGCTATGGAGGTATGGAGCCACCAGCCAGCACCCTCCGTGGCTGGATCAATGGAAGTGTTTTAGGTACCAGGCAGCCAAAGGGCCGAGGCCTCACGCTCGACCACGCCGGCGCAGAGTTCCAGCCGCTCGGATAAGCTCTGTCACTCACCCGCCGCGCAGCCACCGGTAACGGGGAAATGTCGCCGCCTGGCGGACACGCCGTTGTAAATGAATGGGCTTTCGCACTTAGTGCAATTTTCGCCAACTCTCTGACTTAGAGCTATGGAAGTATGGAGCTATGGAGCCACCAGCCACCCAGGCTGGAGCTATGGAGCTCTGGAGGTATGGAGCTCAGGTGCTATGGAAGTATGGAGCTATGGAGCTATGGAAGTATGGAGCTATGGAGCTATGGAGCTCTGGAAGTATGGAGCTATGGAGCTCTGGAGGTATGGAGCTATGGAGCCCTGGAGCCCTGGAGCTATGGAGCTCTGGTGCTATGGAGGTATGGAGCTCTGGAGGTATGGAGCTCTGGAGGTATGGAGCTATGGAGCTATGGAGCCCTGGAGCTATGGAGCTATGGAGCCCTGGAGCTGTGGAGCTATGGAGCCCTGGAGCTATGGAGCTATGGAGCTCTGGTGCTATGGAGCTATGGAGCTCTGGTGCTATGGAGCTATGGAGCTCTGGTGCTATGGAGCTATGGAGCTCTGGTGCTATGGAGCTATGGAGCTCTGGAAGTATGGAGCTATGGAGCTCTGGAGGTATGGAGCTATGGAGCCCTGGAGCTATGGAGCCCTGGAGCTATGGAAGTATGGAGCTCTGGTGCTATGGAGCTATGGAGCTCTGGTGCTATGGAGCTATGGAGCTCTGGAGCTATGGAGCTCTGGAGGTATGGAGGTATGGAGCTATGGAGCTATGGAGCTCTGGAGGTATGGAGCTATGGAGCTATGGAAGTATGGAGCTCTGGTGCTATGGAGCTATGGAGCTCTGGTGCTATGGAGCTATGGAGCTCTGGTGCTATGGAGCTATGGAGCTCTGGAAGTATGGAGCTCTGGTGCTATGGAGCTATGGAGCTCTGGTGCTATGGAGCTATGGAGCTCTGGTGCTATGGAGCTATGGAGCTCTGGTGCTATGGAGCTCTGGTGCTACGGAGCTCTGGTGCTATGGAGCTATGGAGCTCTGGTGCTATGGAGCTATGGAGCTCTGGAGGTATGGAGCTCTGGAGGTATGGAGCTCTGGAGGTATGGAGCTTTGGAGCCCTGGAGCTCTGGAGGTATGGAGCTATGGTGCTATGGAGCTCTGAAGCCATGGAGCTCTGGTGCTATGGAGCTCTGGAGCTCTGGAGGTATGGAGCTCTGGAGGTATGGCGCTATGGAGCCCTGGAGCTCTGGAGGTATGGAGCTATGGTGCTATGGAGCTCTGAAGCCATGGAGCTCTGGTGCTATGGAGCTCTGGAGCTCTGGAGGTATGGAGCTCTGGAGGTATGGAGCTATGGAGCCCTGGAGCTCTGGAGGTATGGAGCTATGGTGCTATGGAGCTCTGAAGCCATGGAGCTCTGGTGCTATGGAGCTCTGGAGCTCTGGAGGTATGGAGCTCTGGAGGTATGGAGCTCTGGAGGTATGGAGCTATGGAGCCCTGGAGCTCTGGAGGTATGGAGCTATGGTGCTATGGAGCTCTGAAGCCATGGAGCTCTGGTGCTATGGAGCTCTGGAGGTATGGAGCTCTGGAGGTATGGAGCTCTGGAGGTATGGAGCTATGGAGCCCTGGAGCTCTGGAGGTATGGAGCTATGGTGCTATGGAGCTCTGAAGCCATGGAGCTCTGGTGCTATGGAGCTCTGGAGGTATGGAGCTCTGGAGGTATGGAGCTCTGGAGGTATGGAGCTATGGAGCCCTGGAGCTCTGGAGGTATGGAGCTATGGTGCTATGGAGCTCTGAAGCCATGGAGCTCTGGTGCTATGGAGCTATGGAGCTCTGGTGCTATGGAGCTATGGAGGTATGGAGCCACCAGCCAGCACCCTCCGTGGCTGGATCAATGGAAGTGTTTTAGGTACCAGGCAGCCAAAGGGCCGAGGCCTCACGCTCGACCACGCCGGCGCAGAGTTCCAGCCGCTCGGATAAGCTCTGTCACTCACCCGCCGCGCAGCCACCGGTAACGGGGAAATGTCGCCGCCTGGCGGACACGCCGTTGTAAATGAATGGGCTTTCGCACTTAGTGCAATTTTCGCCAACTCTCTGACTTAGAGCTATGGAAGTATGGAGCTATGGAGCCACCAGCCACCCAGGCTGGAGCTATGGAGCTCTGGAGGTATGGAGCTCAGGTGCTATGGAAGTATGGAGCTATGGAGCTATGGAAGTATGGAGCTATGGAGCTATGGAGCTCTGGAAGTATGGAGTTATGGAGCTCTGGAGGTATGGAGCTATGGAGCCCTGGAGCCCTGGAGCTATGGAGCTCTGGTGCTATGGAGGTATGGAGCTCTGGAGGTATGGAGCTCTGGAGGTATGGAGCTATGGAGCTATGGAGCCCTGGAGCTATGGAGCTATGGAGCCCTGGAGCTATGGAGCTATGGAGCCCTGGAGCTATGGAGCTATGGAGCTCTGGTGCTATGGAGCTATGGAGCTCTGGTGCTATGGAGCTATGGAGCTCTGGTGCTATGGAGCTATGGAGCTCTGGTGCTATGGAGCTATGGAGCTCTGGAAGTATGGAGCTATGGAGCTCTGGAGGTATGGAGCTATGGAGCCCTGGAGCTATGGAGCCCTGGAGCTATGGAAGTATGGAGCTCTGGTGCTATGGAGCTATGGAGCTCTGGTGCTATGGAGCTATGGAGCTCTGGAGCTATGGAGCTCTGGAGGTATGGAGCTATGGAGCTATGGAGCTCTGGAGGTATGGAGCTATGGAGCTATGGAAGTATGGAGCTCTGGTGCTATGGAGCTATGGAGCTCTGGTGCTATGGAGCTATGGAGCTCTGGTGCTATGGAGCTATGGAGCTATGGAGCTCTGGAAGTATGGAGCTCTGGTGCTATGGAGCTATGGAGCTCTGGTGCTATGGAGCTATAGAGCTCTGGTGCTATGGAGCTATGGAGCTCTGGTGCTATGGAGCTCTGGTGCTATGGAGCTCTGGTGCTATGGAGCTATGGAGCTCTGGTGCTATGGAGCTATGGAGCTCTGGAGGTATGGAGCTCTGGAGGTATGGAGCTCTGGAGGTATGGAGCTTTGGAGCCCTGGAGCTCTGGAGGTATGGAGCTATGGTGCTATGGAGCTCTGAAGCCATGGAGCTCTGGTGCTATGGAGCTCTGGAGCTCTGGAGGTATGGAGCTCTGGAGGTATGGAGCTATGGAGCCCTGGAGCTCTGGAGGTATGGAGCTATGGTGCTATGGAGCTCTGAAGCCATGGAGCTCTGGTGCTATGGAGCTCTGGAGCTCTGGAGGTATGGAGCTCTGGAGGTATGGAGCTATGGAGCCCTGGAGCTCTGGAGGTATGGAGCTATGGTGCTATGGAGCTCTGAAGCCATGGAGCTCTGGTGCTATGGAGCTCTGGAGGTATGGAGGTATGGAGCTCTGGAGGTATGGAGCTCTGGAGGTATGGAGCTATGGAGCCCTGGAGCTCTGGAGGTATGGAGCTATGGTGCTATGGAGCTCTGAAGCCATGGAGCTCTGGTGCTATGGAGCTCTGGAGGTATGGAGCTCTGGAGGTATGGAGCTCTGGAGGTATGGAGCTATGGAGCCCTGGAGCTCTGGAGGTATGGAGCTATGGTGCTATGGAGCTCTGAAGCCATGGAGCTCTGGTGCTATGGAGCTCTGGAGGTATGGAGCTCTGGAGGTATGGAGCTATGGAGCCCTGGAGCTCTGGAGGTATGGAGCTATGGTGCTATGGAGCTCTGAAGCCATGGAGCTCTGGTGCTATGGAGCTCTGGAGGTATGGAGCTCTGGAGGTATGGAGCTCTGGAGGTATGGAGCTATGGAGCCCTGGAGCTCTGGAGGTATGGAGCTATGGTGCTATGGAGCTCTGAAGCCATGGAGCTCTGGTGCTATGGAGCTATGGAGCTCTGGTGCTATGGAGCTATGGAGGTATGGAGCCACCAGCCAGCACCCTCCGTGGCTGGATCAATGGAAGTGTTTTAGGTACCAGGCAGCCAAAGGGCCGAGGCCTCACGCTCGACCACGCCGGCGCAGAGTTCCAGCCGCTCGGATAAGCTCTGTCACTCACCCGCCGCGCAGCCACCGGTAACGGGGAAATGTCGCCGCCTTGTGGACACGCCGTTGTAAATGAATGGGCTTTCGCACTTAGTGCAATTTTCGCCAACTCTCTGACTTAGAGCTATGGAAGTATGGAGCTATGGAGCCACCAGCCACCCAGGCTGGAGCTCTGGAGCTCTGGAGGTATGGAGCTCTGGTGCTATGGAAGTATGGAGCTCTGGTGCTATGGAAGTATGGAGCTATGGAGGTATGGAAGTATGGAGCTATGGAAGTATGGAGCTATGGAGCTCTGGAAGTATGGAGCTATGGAGCTCTGGAGGTATGGAGCCCTGGAGCTATGGAGCCCTGGAGCTATGGAAGTATGGAGCTCTGGTGCTATGGAGCTATGGAGCTCTGGTGCTATGGAGCTATGGAGCTATGGAGCTCTGGAGCTATGGAGCTCTGGAGGTATGCAGCTATGGAGCTATGGAGCTCTGGAGGTATGGAGCTATGGAGCTATGGAAGTATGGAGCTCTGGTGCTATGGAGCTATGGAGCTCTGGTGCTATGGAGCTATGGAGCTCTGGTGCTATGGAGCTATGGAGCTATGGAGCTCTGGAAGTATGGAGCTCTGGTGCTATGGAGCTATGGAGCTCTGGTGCTATGGAGCTATGGAGCTCTGGTGCTATGGAGCTATGGAGCTCTGGTGCTATGGAGCTCTGGTGCTATGGAGCTCTGGTGCTATGGAGCTATGGAGCTCTGGTGCTATGGAGCTATGGAGCTCTGGAGGTATGGAGCTCTGGAGGTATGGAGCTCTGGAGGTATGGAGCTATGGAGCCCTGGAGCTCTGGAGGTATGGAGCTATGGTGCTATGGAGCTCTGAAGCCATGGAGCTCTGGTGCTATGGAGCTCTGGAGCTCTGGAGGTATGGAGCTCTGGAGGTATGGAGCTATGGAGCCCTGGAGCTCTGGAGGTATGGAGCTATGGAGCTCTGAAGCCATGGAGCTCTGGTGCTATGGAGCTCTGGAGCTCTGGAGGTATGGAGCTCTGGAGGTATGGAGCTCTGGAGGTATGGAGCTATGGAGCCCTGGAGCTCTGGAGGTATGGAGCTATGGTGCTATGGAGCTCTGAAGCCATGGAGCTCTGGTGCTATGGAGCTCTGGAGGTATGGAGCTCTGGAGGTATGGAGCTCTGGAGGTATGGAGCTATGGAGCCCTGGAGCTCTGGAGGTATGGAGCTATGGTGCTATGGAGCTCTGAAGCCATGGAGCTCTGGTGCTATGGAGCTCTGGAGGTATGGAGCTCTGGAGGTATGGAGCTCTGGAGGTATGGAGCTATGGAGCCCTGGAGCTCTGGAGGTATGGAGCTATGGTGCTATGGAGCTCTGAAGCCATGGAGCTCTGGTGCTATGGAGCTATGGAGCTCTGGTGCTATGGAGCTATGGAGGTATGGAGCCACCAGCCAGCACCCTCCGTGGCTGGATCAATGGAAGTGTTTTAGGTACCAGGCAGCCAAAGGGCCGAGGCCTCACGCTCGACCACGCCGGCGCAGAGTTCCAGCCGCTCGGATAAGCTCTGTCACTCACCCGCCGCGCAGCCACCGGTAACGGGGAAATGTCGCCGCCTGGCGGACACGCCGTTGTAAATGAATGGGCTTTCGCACTTAGTGCAATTTTCGCCAACTCTCTGACTTAGAGCTATGGAAGTATGGAGCCACCAGCCACCCAGGCTGGAGCTATGGAGCTCTGGAGGTATGGAGCTCAGGTGCTATGGAAGTATGGAGCTATGGAGCTATGGAAGTATGGAGCTATGGAGCTATGGAGCTCTGGAAGTATGGAGCTATGGAGCTCTGGAGGTATGGAGCTATGGAGCCCTGGAGCCCTGGAGCTATGGAGCTCTGGTGCTATGGAGGTATGGAGCTCTGGAGGTATGGAGCTCTGGAGGTATGGAGCTATGGAGCTATGGAGCCCTGGAGCTATGGAGCTATGGAGCCCTGGAGCTATGGAGCTATGGAGCCCTGGAGCTATGGAGCTATGGAGCTCTGGTGCTATGGAGCTATGGAGCTCTGGTGCTATGGAGCTATGGAGCTCTGGTGCTATGGAGCTATGGAGCTCTGGTGCTATGGAGCTATGGAGCTCTGGAAGTATGGAGCTATGGAGCTCTGGAGGTATGGAGCTATGGAGCCCTGGAGCTATGGAGCCCTGGAGCTATGGAAGTATGGAGCTCTGGTGCTATGGAGCTATGGAGCTCTGGTGCTATGGAGCTATGGAGCTCTGGAGCTATGGAGCTCTGGAGGTATGGAGCTATGGAGCTATGGAGCTCTGGAGGTATGGAGCTATGGAGCTATGGAAGTATGGAGCTCTGGTGCTATGGAGCTATGGAGCTCTGGTGCTATGGAGCTATGGAGCTCTGGTGCTATGGAGCTATGGAGCTATGGAGCTCTGGAAGTATGGAGCTCTGGTGCTATGGAGCTATGGAGCTCTGGTGCTATGGAGCTATGGAGCTCTGGTGCTATGGAGCTATGGAGCTCTGGTGCTATGGAGCTCTGGTGCTATGGAGCTCTGGTGCTATGGAGCTATGGAGCTCTGGTGCTATGGAGCTATGGAGCTCTGGAGGTATGGAGCTCTGGAGGTATGGAGCTCTGGAGGTATGGAGCTTTGGAGCCCTGGAGCTCTGGAGGTATGGAGCTATGGTGCTATGGAGCTCTGAAGCCATGGAGCTCTGGTGCTATGGAGCTCTGGAGCTCTGGAGGTATGGAGCTCTGGAGGTATGGAGCTATGGAGCCCTGGAGCTCTGGAGGTATGGAGCTATGGTGCTATGGAGCTCTGAAGCCATGGAGCTCTGGTGCTATGGAGCTCTGGAGCTCTGGAGGTATGGAGCTCTGGAGGTATGGAGCTATGGAGCCCTGGAGCTCTGGAGGTATGGAGCTATGGTGCTATGGAGCTCTGAAGCCATGGAGCTCTGGTGCTATGGAGCTCTGGAGCTCTGGAGGTATGGAGCTCTGGAGGTATGGAGCTCTGGAGGTATGGAGCTATGGAGCCCTGGAGCTCTGGAGGTATGGAGCTATGGTGCTATGGAGCTCTGAAGCCATGGAGCTCTGGTGCTATGGAGCTCTGGAGGTATGGAGCTCTGGAGGTATGGAGCTCTGGAGGTATGGAGCTATGGAGCCCTGGAGCTCTGGAGGTATGGAGCTATGGTGCTATGGAGCTCTGAAGCCATGGAGCTCTGGTGCTATGGAGCTATGGAGCTCTGGTGCTATGGAGCTATGGAGGTATGGAGCCACCAGCCAGCACCCTCCGTGGCTGGATCAATGGAAGTGTTTTAGGTACCAGGCAGCCAAAGGGCCGAGGCCTCACGCTCGACCACGCCGGCGCAGAGTTCCAGCCGCTCGGATAAGCTCTGTCACTCACCCGCCGCGCAGCCACCGGTAACGGGGAAATGTCGCCGCCTTGTGGACACGCCGTTGTAAATGAATGGGCTTTCGCACTTAGTGCAATTTTCGCCAACTCTCTGACTTAGAGCTATGGAAGTATGGAGCTATGGAGCCACCAGCCACCCAGGCTGGAGCTCTGGAGCTCTGGAGGTATGGAGCTCTGGTGCTATGGAAGTATGGAGCTCTGGTGCTATGGAAGTATGGAGCTATGGAGGTATGGAAGTATGGAGCTATGGAAGTATGGAGCTATGGAGCTCTGGAAGTATGGAGCTATGGAGCTCTGGAGGTATGGAGCCCTGGAGCTATGGAGCCCTGGAGCTATGGAAGTATGGAGCTCTGGTGCTATGGAGCTATGGAGCTCTGGTGCTATGGAGCTATGGAGCTATGGAGCTCTGGAGCTATGGAGCTCTGGAGGCATGGAGCTATGGAGCTATGGAGCTCTGGAGGTATGGAGCTATGGAGCTATGGAAGTATGGAGCTCTGGTGCTATGGAGCTATGGAGCTCTGGTGCTATGGAGCTATGGAGCTCTGGTGCTATGGAGCTATGGAGCTATGGAGCTCTGGAAGTATGGAGCTCTGGTGCTATGGAGCTATGGAGCTCTGGTGCTATGGAGCTATGGAGCTCTGGTGCTATGGAGCTCTGGTGCTATGGAGCTCTGGTGCTATGGAGCTATGGAGCTCTGGTGCTATGGAGCTCTGGAGGTATGGAGCTCTGGAGGTATGGAGCTCTGGAGGTATGGAGCTATGGAGCCCTGGAGCTCTGGAGGTATGGAGCTATGGTGCTATGGAGCTCTGAAGCCATGGAGCTCTGGTGCTATGGAGCTATGGAGCTCTGGTGCTATGGAGCTATGGAGCTATGGAGCTCTGGAAGTATGGAGCTCTGGTGCTATGGAGCTATGGAGCTCTGGTGCTATGGAGCTATGGAGCTCTGGTGCTATGGAGCTATGGAGCTCTGGTGCTATGGAGCTCTGGTGCTATGGAGCTCTGGTGCTATGGAGCTATGGAGCTCTGGTGCTATGGAGCTATGGAGCTCTGGAGGTATGGAGCTCTGGAGGTATGGAGCTCTGGAGGTATGGAGCTATGGAGCCCTGGAGCTCTGGAGGTATGGAGCTATGGTGCTATGGAGCTCTGAAGCCATGGAGCTCTGGTGCTATGGAGCTCTGGAGCTCTGGAGGTATGGAGCTCTGGAGGTATGGAGCTATGGAGCCCTGGAGCTCTGGAGGTATGGAGCTATGGTGCTATGGAGCTCTGAAGCCATGGAGCTCTGGTGCTATGGAGCTCTGGAGCTCTGGAGGTATGGAGCTCTGGAGGTATGGAGCTCTGGCGGTATGGAGCTATGGAGCCCTGGAGCTCTGGAGGTATGGAGCTATGGTGCTATGGAGCTCTGAAGCCATGGAGCTCTGGTGCTATGGAGCTCTGGAGGTATGGAGCTCTGGAGGTATGGAGCTCTGGAGGTATGGAGCTATGGAGCCCTGGAGCTCTGGAGGTATGGAGCTATGGTGCTATGGAGCTCTGAAGCCATGGAGCTCTGGTGCTATGGAGCTCTGGAGGTATGGAGCTCTGGAGGTATGGAGCTCTGGAGGTATGGAGCTATGGAGCCCTGGAGCTCTGGAGGTATGGAGCTATGGTGCTATGGAGCTCTGAAGCCATGGAGCTCTGGTGCTATGGAGCTATGGAGCTCTGGTGCTATGGAGCTATGGAGGTATGGAGCCACCAGCCAGCACCCTCCGTGGCTGGATCAATGGAAGTGTTTTAGGTACCAGGCAGCCAAAGGGCCGAGGCCTCACGCTCGACCACGCCGGCGCAGAGTTCCAGCCGCTCGGATAAGCTCTGTCACTCACCCGCCGCGCAGCCACCGGTAACGGGGAAATGTCGCCGCCTGGCGGACACGCCGTTGTAAATGAATGGGCTTTCGCACTTAGTGCAATTTTCGCCAACTCTCTGACTTAGAGCTATGGAAGTATGGAGCTATGGAGCCACCAGCCACCCAGGCTGGAGCTATGGAGCTCTGGAGGTATGGAGCTCAGGTGCTATGGAAGTATGGAGCTATGGAGCTATGGAAGTATGGAGCTATGGAGCTATGGAGCTCTGGAAGTATGGAGTTATGGAGCTCTGGAGGTATGGAGCTATGGAGCCCTGGAGCCCTGGAGCTATGGAGCTCTGGTGCTATGGAGGTATGGAGCTCTGGAGGTATGGAGCTCTGGAGGTATGGAGCTATGGAGCTATGGAGCCCTGGAGCTATGGAGCTATGGAGCCCTGGAGCTATGGAGCTATGGAGCCCTGGAGCTATGGAGCTATGGAGCTCTGGTGCTATGGAGCTATGGAGCTCTGGTGCTATGGAGCTATGGAGCTCTGGTGCTATGGAGCTATGGAGCTCTGGTGCTATGGAGCTATGGAGCTCTGGAAGTATGGAGCTATGGAGCTCTGGAGGTATGGAGCTATGGAGCCCTGGAGCTATGGAGCCCTGGAGCTATGGAAGTATGGAGCTCTGGTGCTATGGAGCTATGGAGCTCTGGTGCTATGGAGCTATGGAGCTCTGGAGCTATGGAGCTCTGGAGGTATGGAGCTATGGAGCTATGGAGCTCTGGAGGTATGGAGCTATGGAGCTATGGAAGTATGGAGCTCTGGTGCTATGGAGCTATGGAGCTCTGGTGCTATGGAGCTATGGAGCTCTGGTGCTATGGAGCTATGGAGCTATGGAGCTCTGGAAGTATGGAGCTCTGGTGCTATGGAGCTATGGAGCTCTGGTGCTATGGAGCTATAGAGCTCTGGTGCTATGGAGCTATGGAGCTCTGGTGCTATGGAGCTCTGGTGCTATGGAGCTCTGGTGCTATGGAGCTATGGAGCTCTGGTGCTATGGAGCTATGGAGCTCTGGAGGTATGGAGCTCTGGAGGTATGGAGCTCTGGAGGTATGGAGCTTTGGAGCCCTGGAGCTCTGGAGGTATGGAGCTATGGTGCTATGGAGCTCTGAAGCCATGGAGCTCTGGTGCTATGGAGCTCTGGAGCTCTGGAGGTATGGAGCTCTGGAGGTATGGAGCTATGGAGCCCTGGAGCTCTGGAGGTATGGAGCTATGGTGCTATGGAGCTCTGAAGCCATGGAGCTCTGGTGCTATGGAGCTCTGGAGCTCTGGAGGTATGGAGCTCTGGAGGTATGGAGCTATGGAGCCCTGGAGCTCTGGAGGTATGGAGCTATGGTGCTATGGAGCTCTGAAGCCATGGAGCTCTGGTGCTATGGAGCTCTGGAGGTATGGAGGTATGGAGCTCTGGAGGTATGGAGCTCTGGAGGTATGGAGCTATGGAGCCCTGGAGCTCTGGAGGTATGGAGCTATGGTGCTATGGAGCTCTGAAGCCATGGAGCTCTGGTGCTATGGAGCTCTGGAGGTATGGAGCTCTGGAGGTATGGAGCTCTGGAGGTATGGAGCTATGGAGCCCTGGAGCTCTGGAGGTATGGAGCTATGGTGCTATGGAGCTCTGAAGCCATGGAGCTCTGGTGCTATGGAGCTCTGGAGGTATGGAGCTCTGGAGGTATGGAGCTATGGAGCCCTGGAGCTCTGGAGGTATGGAGCTATGGTGCTATGGAGCTCTGAAGCCATGGAGCTCTGGTGCTATGGAGCTCTGGAGGTATGGAGCTCTGGAGGTATGGAGCTCTGGAGGTATGGAGCTATGGAGCCCTGGAGCTCTGGAGGTATGGAGCTATGGTGCTATGGAGCTCTGAAGCCATGGAGCTCTGGTGCTATGGAGCTATGGAGCTCTGGTGCTATGGAGCTATGGAGGTATGGAGCCACCAGCCAGCACCCTCCGTGGCTGGATCAATGGAAGTGTTTTAGGTACCAGGCAGCCAAAGGGCCGAGGCCTCACGCTCGACCACGCCGGCGCAGAGTTCCAGCCGCTCGGATAAGCTCTGTCACTCACCCGCCGCGCAGCCACCGGTAACGGGGAAATGTCGCCGCCTTGTGGACACGCCGTTGTAAATGAATGGGCTTTCGCACTTAGTGCAATTTTCGCCAACTCTCTGACTTAGAGCTATGGAAGTATGGAGCTATGGAGCCACCAGCCACCCAGGCTGGAGCTCTGGAGCTCTGGAGGTATGGAGCTCTGGTGCTATGGAAGTATGGAGCTCTGGTGCTATGGAAGTATGGAGCTATGGAGGTATGGAAGTATGGAGCTATGGAAGTATGGAGCTATGGAGCTCTGGAAGTATGGAGCTATGGAGCTCTGGAGGTATGGAGCCCTGGAGCTATGGAGCCCTGGAGCTATGGAAGTATGGAGCTCTGGTGCTATGGAGCTATGGAGCTCTGGTGCTATGGAGCTATGGAGCTATGGAGCTCTGGAGCTATGGAGCTCTGGAGGTATGCAGCTATGGAGCTATGGAGCTCTGGAGGTATGGAGCTATGGAGCTATGGAAGTATGGAGCTCTGGTGCTATGGAGCTATGGAGCTCTGGTGCTATGGAGCTATGGAGCTCTGGTGCTATGGAGCTATGGAGCTATGGAGCTCTGGAAGTATGGAGCTCTGGTGCTATGGAGCTATGGAGCTCTGGTGCTATGGAGCTATGGAGCTCTGGTGCTATGGAGCTATGGAGCTCTGGTGCTATGGAGCTCTGGTGCTATGGAGCTCTGGTGCTATGGAGCTATGGAGCTCTGGTGCTATGGAGCTATGGAGCTCTGGAGGTATGGAGCTCTGGAGGTATGGAGCTCTGGAGGTATGGAGCTATGGAGCCCTGGAGCTCTGGAGGTATGGAGCTATGGTGCTATGGAGCTCTGAAGCCATGGAGCTCTGGTGCTATGGAGCTCTGGAGCTCTGGAGGTATGGAGCTCTGGAGGTATGGAGCTATGGAGCCCTGGAGCTCTGGAGGTATGGAGCTATGGAGCTCTGAAGCCATGGAGCTCTGGTGCTATGGAGCTCTGGAGCTCTGGAGGTATGGAGCTCTGGAGGTATGGAGCTCTGGAGGTATGGAGCTATGGAGCCCTGGAGCTCTGGAGGTATGGAGCTATGGTGCTATGGAGCTCTGAAGCCATGGAGCTCTGGTGCTATGGAGCTCTGGAGGTATGGAGCTCTGGAGGTATGGAGCTCTGGAGGTATGGAGCTATGGAGCCCTGGAGCTCTGGAGGTATGGAGCTATGGTGCTATGGAGCTCTGAAGCCATGGAGCTCTGGTGCTATGGAGCTCTGGAGGTATGGAGCTCTGGAGGTATGGAGCTCTGGAGGTATGGAGCTATGGAGCCCTGGAGCTCTGGAGGTATGGAGCTATGGTGCTATGGAGCTCTGAAGCCATGGAGCTCTGGTGCTATGGAGCTATGGAGCTCTGGTGCTATGGAGCTATGGAGGTATGGAGCCACCAGCCAGCACCCTCCGTGGCTGGATCAATGGAAGTGTTTTAGGTACCAGGCAGCCAAAGGGCCGAGGCCTCACGCTCGACCACGCCGGCGCAGAGTTCCAGCCGCTCGGATAAGCTCTGTCACTCACCCGCCGCGCAGCCACCGGTAACGGGGAAATGTCGCCGCCTGGCGGACACGCCGTTGTAAATGAATGGGCTTTCGCACTTAGTGCAATTTTCGCCAACTCTCTGACTTAGAGCTATGGAAGTATGGAGCCACCAGCCACCCAGGCTGGAGCTATGGAGCTCTGGAGGTATGGAGCTCAGGTGCTATGGAAGTATGGAGCTATGGAGCTATGGAAGTATGGAGCTATGGAGCTATGGAGCTCTGGAAGTATGGAGCTATGGAGCTCTGGAGGTATGGAGCTATGGAGCCCTGGAGCCCTGGAGCTATGGAGCTCTGGTGCTATGGAGGTATGGAGCTCTGGAGGTATGGAGCTCTGGAGGTATGGAGCTATGGAGCTATGGAGCCCTGGAGCTATGGAGCTATGGAGCCCTGGAGCTATGGAGCTATGGAGCCCTGGAGCTATGGAGCTATGGAGCTCTGGTGCTATGGAGCTATGGAGCTCTGGTGCTATGGAGCTATGGAGCTCTGGTGCTATGGAGCTATGGAGCTCTGGTGCTATGGAGCTATGGAGCTCTGGAAGTATGGAGCTATGGAGCTCTGGAGGTATGGAGCTATGGAGCCCTGGAGCTATGGAGCCCTGGAGCTATGGAAGTATGGAGCTCTGGTGCTATGGAGCTATGGAGCTCTGGTGCTATGGAGCTATGGAGCTCTGGAGCTATGGAGCTCTGGAGGTATGGAGCTATGGAGCTATGGAGCTCTGGAGGTATGGAGCTATGGAGCTATGGAAGTATGGAGCTCTGGTGCTATGGAGCTATGGAGCTCTGGTGCTATGGAGCTATGGAGCTCTGGTGCTATGGAGCTATGGAGCTATGGAGCTCTGGAAGTATGGAGCTCTGGTGCTATGGAGCTATGGAGCTCTGGTGCTATGGAGCTATGGAGCTCTGGTGCTATGGAGCTATGGAGCTCTGGTGCTATGGAGCTCTGGTGCTATGGAGCTCTGGTGCTATGGAGCTATGGAGCTCTGGTGCTATGGAGCTCTGGAGCTCTGGAGGTATGGAGCTCTGGAGGTATGGAGCTCTGGAGGTATGGAGCTTTGGAGCCCTGGAGCTCTGGAGGTATGGAGCTATGGTGCTATGGAGCTCTGAAGCCATGGAGCTCTGGTGCTATGGAGCTCTGGAGCTCTGGAGGTATGGAGCTCTGGAGGTATGGAGCTATGGAGCCCTGGAGCTCTGGAGGTATGGAGCTATGGTGCTATGGAGCTCTGAAGCCATGGAGCTCTGGTGCTATGGAGCTCTGGAGCTCTGGAGGTATGGAGCTCTGGAGGTATGGAGCTCTGGAGGTATGGAGCTATGGAGCCCTGGAGCTCTGGAGGTATGGAGCTATGGTGCTATGGAGCTCTGAAGCCATGGAGCTCTGGTGCTATGGAGCTCTGGAGGTATGGAGCTCTGGAGGTATGGAGCTCTGGAGGTATGGAGCTATGGAGCCCTGGAGCTCTGGAGGTATGGAGCTATGGTGCTATGGAGCTCTGAAGCCATGGAGCTCTGGTGCTATGGAGCTATGGAGCTCTGGTGCTATGGAGCTATGGAGGTATGGAGCCACCAGCCAGCACCCTCCGTGGCTGGATCAATGGAAGTGTTTTAGGTACCAGGCAGCCAAAGGGCCGAGGCCTCACGCTCGACCACGCCGGCGCAGAGTTCCAGCCGCTCGGATAAGCTCTGTCACTCACCCGCCGCGCAGCCACCGGTAACGGGGAAATGTCGCCGCCTTGTGGACACGCCGTTGTAAATGAATGGGCTTTCGCACTTAGTGCAATTTTCGCCAACTCTCTGACTGAGCTATGGAAGTATGGAGCTATGGAGCCACCAGCCACCCAGGCTGGAGCTCTGGAGCTCTGGAGGTATGGAGCTCTGGTGCTATGGAAGTATGGAGCTCTGGTGCTATGGAAGTATGGAGCTATGGAGGTATGGAAGTATGGAGCTATGGAAGTATGGAGCTATGGAGCTCTGGAAGTATGGAGCTATGGAGCTCTGGAGGTATGGAGCCCTGGAGCTATGGAGCCCTGGAGCTATGGAAGTATGGAGCTATGGAAGTATGGAGCTCTGGTGCTATGGAGCTATGGAGCTCTGGTGCTATGGAGCTATGGGGCTATGGAGCTCTGGAGCTATGGAGCTCTGGAGGTATGGAGCTATGGAGCTATGGAGCTCTGGAGGTATGGAGCTATGGAGCTATGGAAGTATGGAGCTCTGGTGCTATGGAGCTATGGAGCTCTGGTGCTATGGAGCTATGGAGCTCTGGTGCTATGGAGCTATGGAGCTCTGGAAGTATGGAGCTCTGGTGCTATGGAGCTATGGAGCTCTGGTGCTATGGAGCTATGGAGCTCTGGTGCTATGGAGCTCTGGTGCTATGGAGCTCTGGTGCTATGGAGCTATGGAGCTCTGGTGCTATGGAGCTCTGGAGGTATGGAGCTCTGGAGGTATGGAGCTCTGGAGGTATGGAGCTATGGAGCCCTGGAGCTCTGGAGGTATGGAGCTATGGTGCTATGGAGCTCTGAAGCCATGGAGCTCTGGTGCTATGGAGCTATGGAGCTCTGGTGCTATGGAGCTATGGAGCTATGGAGCTCTGGAAGTATGGAGCTCTGGTGCTATGGAGCTATGGAGCTCTGGTGCTATGGAGCTATGGAGCTCTGGTGCTATGGAGCTATGGAGCTCTGGTGCTATGGAGCTCTGGTGCTATGGAGCTCTGGTGCTATGGAGCTATGGAGCTCTGGTGCTATGGAGCTATGGAGCTCTGGAGGTATGGAGCTCTGGAGGTATGGAGCTCTGGAGGTATGGAGCTATGGAGCCCTGGAGCTCTGGAGGTATGGAGCTATGGTGCTATGGAGCTCTGAAGCCATGGAGCTCTGGTGCTATGGAGCTCTGGAGCTCTGGAGGTATGGAGCTCTGGAGGTATGGAGCTATGGAGCCCTGGAGCTCTGGAGGTATGGAGCTATGGTGCTATGGAGCTCTGAAGCCATGGAGCTCTGGTGCTATGGAGCTCTGGAGCTCTGGAGGTATGGAGCTCTGGAGGTATGGAGCTCTGGAGGTATGGAGCTATGGAGCCCTGGAGCTCTGGAGGTATGGAGCTATGGTGCTATGGAGCTCTGAAGCCATGGAGCTCTGGTGCTATGGAGCTCTGGAGGTATGGAGCTCTGGAGGTATGGAGCTCTGGAGGTATGGAGCTATGGAGCCCTGGAGCTCTGGAGGTATGGAGCTATGGTGCTATGGAGCTCTGAAGCCATGGAGCTCTGGTGCTATGGAGCTATGGAGCTCTGGTGCTATGGAGCTATGGAGGTATGGAGCCACCAGCCAGCACCCTCCGTGGCTGGATCAATGGAAGTGTTTTAGGTACCAGGCAGCCAAAGGGCCGAGGCCTCACGCTCGACCACGCCGGCGCAGAGTTCCAGCCGCTCGGATAAGCTCTGTCACTCACCCGCCGCGCAGCCACCGGTAACGGGGAAATGTCGCCGCCTTGTGGACACGCCGTTGTAAATGAATGGGCTTTCGCACTTAGTGCAATTTTCGCCAACTCTCTGACTTAGAGCTATGGAAGTATGGAGCTATGGAGCCACCAGCCACCCAGGCTGGAGCTCTGGAGCTCTGGAGGTATGGAGCTCTGGTGCTATGGAAGTATGGAGCTCTGGTGCTATGGAAGTATGGAGCTATGGAGGTATGGAAGTATGGAGCTATGGAAGTATGGAGCTATGGAGCTCTGGAAGTATGGAGCTATGGAGCTCTGGAGGTATGGAGCCCTGGAGCTATGGAGCCCTGGAGCTATGGAAGTATGGAGCTCTGGTGCTATGGAGCTATGGAGCTCTGGTGCTATGGAGCTATGGAGCTATGGAGCTCTGGAGCTATGGAGCTCTGGAGGCATGGAGCTATGGAGCTATGGAGCTCTGGAGGTATGGAGCTATGGAGCTATGGAAGTATGGAGCTCTGGTGCTATGGAGCTATGGAGCTCTGGTGCTATGGAGCTATGGAGCTCTGGTGCTATGGAGCTATGGAGCTATGGAGCTCTGGAAGTATGGAGCTCTGGTGCTATGGAGCTATGGAGCTCTGGTGCTATGGAGCTATGGAGCTCTGGTGCTATGGAGCTCTGGTGCTATGGAGCTCTGGTGCTATGGAGCTATGGAGCTCTGGTGCTATGGAGCTCTGGAGGTATGGAGCTCTGGAGGTATGGAGCTCTGGAGGTATGGAGCTATGGAGCCCTGGAGCTCTGGAGGTATGGAGCTATGGTGCTATGGAGCTCTGAAGCCATGGAGCTCTGGTGCTATGGAGCTATGGAGCTCTGGTGCTATGGAGCTATGGAGCTATGGAGCTCTGGAAGTATGGAGCTCTGGTGCTATGGAGCTATGGAGCTCTGGTGCTATGGAGCTATGGAGCTCTGGTGCTATGGAGCTATGGAGCTCTGGTGCTATGGAGCTCTGGTGCTATGGAGCTCTGGTGCTATGGAGCTATGGAGCTCTGGTGCTATGGAGCTATGGAGCTCTGGAGGTATGGAGCTCTGGAGGTATGGAGCTCTGGAGGTATGGAGCTATGGAGCCCTGGAGCTCTGGAGGTATGGAGCTATGGTGCTATGGAGCTCTGAAGCCATGGAGCTCTGGTGCTATGGAGCTCTGGAGCTCTGGAGGTATGGAGCTCTGGAGGTATGGAGCTATGGAGCCCTGGAGCTCTGGAGGTATGGAGCTATGGTGCTATGGAGCTCTGAAGCCATGGAGCTCTGGTGCTATGGAGCTCTGGAGCTCTGGAGGTATGGAGCTCTGGAGGTATGGAGCTCTGGCGGTATGGAGCTATGGAGCCCTGGAGCTCTGGAGGTATGGAGCTATGGTGCTATGGAGCTCTGAAGCCATGGAGCTCTGGTGCTATGGAGCTCTGGAGGTATGGAGCTCTGGAGGTATGGAGCTCTGGAGGTATGGAGCTATGGAGCCCTGGAGCTCTGGAGGTATGGAGCTATGGTGCTATGGAGCTCTGAAGCCATGGAGCTCTGGTGCTATGGAGCTCTGGAGGTATGGAGCTCTGGAGGTATGGAGCTCTGGAGGTATGGAGCTATGGAGCCCTGGAGCTCTGGAGGTATGGAGCTATGGTGCTATGGAGCTCTGAAGCCATGGAGCTCTGGTGCTATGGAGCTATGGAGCTCTGGTGCTATGGAGCTATGGAGGTATGGAGCCACCAGCCAGCACCCTCCGTGGCTGGATCAATGGAAGTGTTTTAGGTACCAGGCAGCCAAAGGGCCGAGGCCTCACGCTCGACCACGCCGGCGCAGAGTTCCAGCCGCTCGGATAAGCTCTGTCACTCACCCGCCGCGCAGCCACCGGTAACGGGGAAATGTCGCCGCCTGGCGGACACGCCGTTGTAAATGAATGGGCTTTCGCACTTAGTGCAATTTTCGCCAACTCTCTGACTTAGAGCTATGGAAGTATGGAGCTATGGAGCCACCAGCCACCCAGGCTGGAGCTATGGAGCTCTGGAGGTATGGAGCTCAGGTGCTATGGAAGTATGGAGCTATGGAGCTATGGAAGTATGGAGCTATGGAGCTATGGAGCTCTGGAAGTATGGAGCTATGGAGCTCTGGAGGTATGGAGCTATGGAGCCCTGGAGCCCTGGAGCTATGGAGCTCTGGTGCTATGGAGGTATGGAGCTCTGGAGGTATGGAGCTCTGGAGGTATGGAGCTATGGAGCTATGGAGCCCTGGAGCTATGGAGCTATGGAGCCCTGGAGCTATGGAGCTATGGAGCCCTGGAGCTATGGAGCTATGGAGCTCTGGTGCTATGGAGCTATGGAGCTCTGGTGCTATGGAGCTATGGAGCTCTGGTGCTATGGAGCTATGGAGCTCTGGTGCTATGGAGCTATGGAGCTCTGGAAGTATGGAGCTATGGAGCTCTGGAGGTATGGAGCTATGGAGCCCTGGAGCTATGGAGCCCTGGAGCTATGGAAGTATGGAGCTCTGGTGCTATGGAGCTATGGAGCTCTGGTGCTATGGAGCTATGGAGCTCTGGAGCTATGGAGCTCTGGAGGTATGGAGCTATGGAGCTATGGAGCTCTGGAGGTATGGAGCTATGGAGGTATGGAGCTATGGAGCCCTGGAGCTCTGGAGGTATGGAGCTATGGTGCTATGGAGCTCTGAAGCCATGGAGCTCTGGTGCTATGGAGCTCTGGAGCTCTGGAGGTATGGAGCTCTGGAGGTATGGAGCTCTGGAGGTATGGAGCTATGGAGCCCTGGAGCTCTGGAGGTATGGAGCTATGGTGCTATGGAGCTCTGAAGCCATGGAGCTCTGGTGCTATGGAGCTCTGGAGGTATGGAGCTCTGGAGGTATGGAGCTCTGGAGGTATGGAGCTATGGAGCCCTGGAGCTCTGGAGGTATGGAGCTATGGTGCTATGGAGCTCTGAAGCCATGGAGCTCTGGTGCTATGGAGCTATGGAGCTCTGGTGCTATGGAGCTATGGAGGTATGGAGCCACCAGCCAGCACCCTCCGTGGCTGGATCAATGGAAGTGTTTTAGGTACCAGGCAGCCAAAGGGCCGAGGCCTCACGCTCGACCACGCCGGCGCAGAGTTCCAGCCGCTCGGATAAGCTCTGTCACTCACCCGCCGCGCAGCCACCGGTAACGGGGAAATGTCGCCGCCTTGTGGACACGCCGTTGTAAATGAATGGGCTTTCGCACTTAGTGCAATTTTCGCCAACTCTCTGACTGAGCTATGGAAGTATGGAGCTATGGAGCCACCAGCCACCCAGGCTGGAGCTCTGGAGCTCTGGAGGTATGGAGCTCTGGTGCTATGGAAGTATGGAGCTCTGGTGCTATGGAAGTATGGAGCTATGGAGGTATGGAAGTATGGAGCTATGGAAGTATGGAGCTATGGAGCTCTGGAAGTATGGAGCTATGGAGCTCTGGAGGTATGGAGCCCTGGAGCTATGGAGCCCTGGAGCTATGGAAGTATGGAGCTATGGAAGTATGGAGCTCTGGTGCTATGGAGCTATGGAGCTCTGGTGCTATGGAGCTATGGGGCTATGGAGCTCTGGAGCTATGGAGCTCTGGAGGTATGGAGCTATGGAGCTATGGAGCTCTGGAGGTATGGAGCTATGGAGCTATGGAAGTATGGAGCTCTGGTGCTATGGAGCTATGGAGCTCTGGTGCTATGGAGCTATGGAGCTCTGGTGCTATGGAGCTATGGAGCTCTGGAAGTATGGAGCTCTGGTGCTATGGAGCTATGGAGCTCTGGTGCTATGGAGCTATGGAGCTCTGGTGCTATGGAGCTCTGGTGCTATGGAGCTCTGGTGCTATGGAGCTATGGAGCTCTGGTGCTATGGAGCTCTGGAGGTATGGAGCTCTGGAGGTATGGAGCTCTGGAGGTATGGAGCTATGGAGCCCTGGAGCTCTGGAGGTATGGAGCTATGGTGCTATGGAGCTCTGAAGCCATGGAGCTCTGGTGCTATGGAGCTATGGAGCTCTGGTGCTATGGAGCTATGGAGCTATGGAGCTCTGGAAGTATGGAGCTCTGGTGCTATGGAGCTATGGAGCTCTGGTGCTATGGAGCTATGGAGCTCTGGTGCTATGGAGCTATGGAGCTCTGGTGCTATGGAGCTCTGGTGCTATGGAGCTCTGGTGCTATGGAGCTATGGAGCTCTGGTGCTATGGAGCTATGGAGCTCTGGAGGTATGGAGCTCTGGAGGTATGGAGCTCTGGAGGTATGGAGCTATGGAGCCCTGGAGCTCTGGAGGTATGGAGCTATGGTGCTATGGAGCTCTGAAGCCATGGAGCTCTGGTGCTATGGAGCTCTGGAGCTCTGGAGGTATGGAGCTCTGGAGGTATGGAGCTATGGAGCCCTGGAGCTCTGGAGGTATGGAGCTATGGTGCTATGGAGCTCTGAAGCCATGGAGCTCTGGTGCTATGGAGCTCTGGAGCTCTGGAGGTATGGAGCTCTGGAGGTATGGAGCTCTGGAGGTATGGAGCTATGGAGCCCTGGAGCTCTGGAGGTATGGAGCTATGGTGCTATGGAGCTCTGAAGCCATGGAGCTCTGGTGCTATGGAGCTCTGGAGGTATGGAGCTCTGGAGGTATGGAGCTCTGGAGGTATGGAGCTATGGAGCCCTGGAGCTCTGGAGGTATGGAGCTATGGTGCTATGGAGCTCTGAAGCCATGGAGCTCTGGTGCTATGGAGCTCTGGAGGTATGGAGCTCTGGAGGTATGGAGCTCTGGAGGTATGGAGCTATGGAGCCCTGGAGCTCTGGAGGTATGGAGCTATGGTGCTATGGAGCTCTGAAGCCATGGAGCTCTGGTGCTATGGAGCTATGGAGCTCTGGTGCTATGGAGCTATGGAGGTATGGAGCCACCAGCCAGCACCCTCCGTGGCTGGATCAATGGAAGTGTTTTAGGTACCAGGCAGCCAAAGGGCCGAGGCCTCACGCTCGACCACGCCGGCGCAGAGTTCCAGCCGCTCGGATAAGCTCTGTCACTCACCCGCCGCGCAGCCACCGGTAACGGGGAAATGTCGCCGCCTGGCGGACACGCCGTTGTAAATGAATGGGCTTTCGCACTTAGTGCAATTTTCGCCAACTCTCTGACTTAGAGCTATGGAAGTATGGAGCTATGGAGCCACCAGCCACCCAGGCTGGAGCTATGGAGCTCTGGAGGTATGGAGCTCAGGTGCTATGGAAGTATGGAGCTATGGAGCTATGGAAGTATGGAGCTATGGAGCTATGGAGCTCTGGAAGTATGGAGCTATGGAACTCTGGAGGTATGGAGCTATGGAGCCCTGGAGCCCTGGAGCTATGGAGCTCTGGTGCTATGGAGGTATGGAGCTCTGGAGGTATGGAGCTCTGGAGGTATGGAGCTATGGAGCTATGGAGCCCTGGAGCTATGGAGCTATGGAGCCCTGGAGCTATGGAGCTATGGAGCCCTGGAGCTATGGAGCTCTGGTGCTATGGAGCTATGGAGCTCTGGTGCTATGGAGCTATGGAGCTCTGGTGCTATGGAGCTATGGAGCTCTGGTGCTATGGAGCTATGGAGCTCTGGAAGTATGGAGCTATGGAGCTCTGGAGGTATGGAGCTATGGAGCCCTGGAGCTATGGAGCCCTGGAGCTATGGAAGTATGGAGCTCTGGTGCTATGGAGCTATGGAGCTCTGGTGCTATGGAGCTATGGAGCTCTGGAGCTATGGAGCTCTGGAGGTATGGAGCTATGGAGCTATGGAGCTCTGGAGGTATGGAGCTATGGAGCTATGGAAGTATGGAGCTCTGGTGCTATGGAGCTATGGAGCTCTGGTGCTATGGAGCTATGGAGCTCTGGTGCTATGGAGCTATGGAGCTCTGGAAGTATGGAGCTCTGGTGCTATGGAGCTATGGAGCTCTGGTGCTATGGAGCTATGGAGCTCTGGTGCTATGGAGCTATGGAGCTCTGGTGCTATGGAGCTCTGGTGCTACGGAGCTCTGGTGCTATGGAGCTATGGAGCTCTGGTGCTATGGAGCTATGGAGCTCTGGAGGTATGGAGCTCTGGAGGTATGGAGCTCTGGAGGTATGGAGCTTTGGAGCCCTGGAGCTCTGGAGGTATGGAGCTATGGTGCTATGGAGCTCTGAAGCCATGGAGCTCTGGTGCTATGGAGCTCTGGAGCTCTGGAGGTATGGAGCTCTGGAGGTATGGAGCTATGGAGCCCTGGAGCTCTGGAGGTATGGAGCTATGGTGCTATGGAGCTCTGAAGCCATGGAGCTCTGGTGCTATGGAGCTCTGGAGCTCTGGAGGTATGGAGCTCTGGAGGTATGGAGCTATGGAGCCCTGGAGCTCTGGAGGTATGGAGCTATGGTGCTATGGAGCTCTGAAGCCATGGAGCTCTGGTGCTATGGAGCTCTGGAGCTCTGGAGGTATGGAGCTCTGGAGGTATGGAGCTCTGGAGGTATGGAGCTATGGAGCCCTGGAGCTCTGGAGGTATGGAGCTATGGTGCTATGGAGCTCTGAAGCCATGGAGCTCTGGTGCTATGGAGCTCTGGAGGTATGGAGCTCTGGAGGTATGGAGCTCTGGAGGTATGGAGCTATGGAGCCCTGGAGCTCTGGAGGTATGGAGCTATGGTGCTATGGAGCTCTGAAGCCATGGAGCTCTGGTGCTATGGAGCTCTGGAGGTATGGAGCTCTGGAGGTATGGAGCTCTGGAGGTATGGAGCTATGGAGCCCTGGAGCTCTGGAGGTATGGAGCTATGGTGCTATGGAGCTCTGAAGCCATGGAGCTCTGGTGCTATGGAGCTCTGGAGGTATGGAGCTCTGGAGGTATGGAGCTCTGGAGGTATGGAGCTATGGAGCCCTGGAGCTCTGGAGGTATGGAGCTATGGTGCTATGGAGCTATGGTGCTATGGAGCTCTGAAGCCATGGAGCTCTGGTGCTATGGAGCTCTGGAGGTATGGAGCTCTGGAGGTATGGAGCTATGGAGCCCTGGAGCTCTGGAGGTATGGAGCTATGGTGCTATGGAGCTCTGAAGCCATGGAGCTCTGGTGCTATGGAGCTATGGAGCTCTGGTGCTATGGAGCTATGGAGGTATGGAGCCACCAGCCAGCACCCTCCGTGGCTGGATCAATGGAAGTGTTTTAGGTACCAGGCAGCCAAAGGGCCGAGGCCTCACGCTCGACCACGCCGGCGCAGAGTTCCAGCCGCTCGGATAAGCTCTGTCACTCACCCGCCGCGCAGCCACCGGTAACGGGGAAATGTCGCCGCCTGGCGGACACGCCGTTGTAAATGAATGGGCTTTCGCACTTAGTGCAATTTTCGCCAACTCTCTGACTTAGAGCTATGGAAGTATGGAGCTATGGAGCCACCAGCCACCCAGGCTGGAGCTATGGAGCTCTGGAGGTATGGAGCTCAGGTGCTATGGAAGTATGGAGCTATGGAGCTATGGAAGTATGGAGCTATGGAGCTATGGAGCTCTGGAAGTATGGAGCTATGGAGCTCTGGAGGTATGGAGCTATGGAGCCCTGGAGCCCTGGAGCTATGGAGCTCTGGTGCTATGGAGGTATGGAGCTCTGGAGGTATGGAGCTCTGGAGGTATGGAGCTATGGAGCCCTGGAGCTATGGAGCTATGGAGCCCTGGAGCTATGGAGCTATGGAGCCCTGGAGCTATGGAGCTATGGAGCTCTGGTGCTATGGAGCTATGGAGCTCTGGTGCTATGGAGCTATGGAGCTCTGGTGCTATGGAGCTATGGAGCTCTGGTGCTATGGAGCTATGGAGCTCTGGAAGTATGGAGCTATGGAGCTCTGGAGGTATGGAGCTATGGAGCCCTGGAGCTATGGAGCCCTGGAGCTATGGAAGTATGGAGCTCTGGTGCTATGGAGCTATGGAGCTCTGGTGCTATGGAGCTATGGAGCTCTGGAGCTATGGAGCTCTGGAGGTATGGAGCTATGGAGCTATGGAGCTCTGGAGGTATGGAGGTATGGAGCTATGGAAGTATGGAGCTCTGGTGCTATGGAGCTATGGAGCTCTGGTGCTATGGAGCTATGGAGCTCTGGTGCTATGGAGCTATGGAGCTATGGAGCTCTGGAAGTATGGAGCTCTGGTGCTATGGAGCTATGGAGCTCTGGTGCTATGGAGCTATGGAGCTCTGGTGCTATGGAGCTATGGAGCTCTGGTGCTATGGAGCTCTGGTGCTATGGAGCTCTGGTGCTATGGAGCTATGGAGCTCTGGTGCTATGGAGCTATGGAGCTCTGGAGGTATGGAGCTCTGGAGGTATGGAGCTCTGGAGGTATGGAGCTTTGGAGCCCTGGAGCTCTGGAGGTATGGAGCTATGGTGCTATGGAGCTCTGAAGCCATGGAGCTCTGGTGCTATGGAGCTCTGGAGCTCTGGAGGTATGGAGCTCTGGAGGTATGGAGCTATGGAGCCCTGGAGCTCTGGAGGTATGGAGCTATGGTGCTATGGAGCTCTGAAGCCATGGAGCTCTGGTGCTATGGAGCTCTGGAGCTCTGGAGGTATGGAGCTCTGGAGGTATGGAGCTATGGAGCCCTGGAGCTCTGGAGGTATGGAGCTATGGTGCTATGGAGCTCTGAAGCCATGGAGCTCTGGTGCTATGGAGCTCTGGAGCTCTGGAGGTATGGAGCTCTGGAGGTATGGAGCTCTGGAGGTATGGAGCTATGGAGCCCTGGAGCTCTGGAGGTATGGAGCTATGGTGCTATGGAGCTCTGAAGCCATGGAGCTCTGGTGCTATGGAGCTCTGGAGGTATGGAGCTCTGGAGGTATGGAGCTCTGGAGGTATGGAGCTATGGAGCCCTGGAGCTCTGGAGGTATGGAGCTATGGTGCTATGGAGCTCTGAAGCCATGGAGCTCTGGTGCTATGGAGCTCTGGAGGTATGGAGCTCTGGAGGTATGGAGCTCTGGAGGTATGGAGCTATGGAGCCCTGGAGCTCTGGAGGTATGGAGCTATGGTGCTATGGAGCTCTGAAGCCATGGAGCTCTGGTGCTATGGAGCTCTGGAGGTATGGAGCTCTGGAGGTATGGAGCTCTGGAGGTATGGAGCTATGGAGCCCTGGAGCTTTGGAGGTATGGAGCTATGGTGCTATGGAGCTCTGAAGCCATGGAGCTCTGGTGCTATGGAGCTATGGAGCTCTGGTGCTATGGAGCTATGGAGGTATGGAGCCACCAGCCAGCACCCTCCGTGGCTGGATCAATGGAAGTGTTTTAGGTACCAGGCAGCCAAAGGGCCGAGGCCTCACGCTCGACCACGCCGGCGCAGAGTTCCAGCCGCTCGGATAAGCTCTGTCACTCACCCGCCGCGCAGCCACCGGTAACGGGGAAATGTCGCCGCCTTGTGGACACGCCGTTGTAAATGAATGGGCTTTCGCACTTAGTGCAATTTTCGCCAACTCTCTGACTTAGAGCTATGGAAGTATGGAGCTATGGAGCCACCAGCCACCCAGGCTGGAGCTCTGGAGCTCTGGAGGTATGGAGCTCTGGTGCTATGGAAGTATGGAGCTCTGGTGCTATGGAAGTATGGAGCTATGGAGGTATGGAAGTATGGAGCTATGGAAGTATGGAGCTATGGAGCTCTGGAAGTATGGAGCTATGGAGCTCTGGAGGTATGGAGCCCTGGAGCTATGGAGCCCTGGAGCTATGGAAGTATGGAGCTCTGGTGCTATGGAGCTATGGAGCTCTGGTGCTATGGAGCTATGGAGCTATGGAGCTCTGGAGCTATGGAGCTCTGGAGGTATGCAGCTATGGAGCTATGGAGCTCTGGAGGTATGGAGCTATGGAGCTATGGAAGTATGGAGCTCTGGTGCTATGGAGCTATGGAGCTCTGGTGCTATGGAGCTATGGAGCTCTGGTGCTATGGAGCTATGGAGCTATGGAGCTCTGGAAGTATGGAGCTCTGGTGCTATGGAGCTATGGAGCTCTGGTGCTATGGAGCTATGGAGCTCTGGTGCTATGGAGCTATGGAGCTCTGGTGCTATGGAGCTCTGGTGCTATGGAGCTCTGGTGCTATGGAGCTATGGAGCTCTGGTGCTATGGAGCTATGGAGCTCTGGAGGTATGGAGCTCTGGAGGTATGGAGCTCTGGAGGTATGGAGCTATGGAGCCCTGGAGCTCTGGAGGTATGGAGCTATGGTGCTATGGAGCTCTGAAGCCATGGAGCTCTGGTGCTATGGAGCTCTGGAGCTCTGGAGGTATGGAGCTCTGGAGGTATGGAGCTATGGAGCCCTGGAGCTCTGGAGGTATGGAGCTATGGAGCTCTGAAGCCATGGAGCTCTGGTGCTATGGAGCTCTGGAGCTCTGGAGGTATGGAGCTCTGGAGGTATGGAGCTCTGGAGGTATGGAGCTATGGAGCCCTGGAGCTCTGGAGGTATGGAGCTATGGTGCTATGGAGCTCTGAAGCCATGGAGCTCTGGTGCTATGGAGCTCTGGAGGTATGGAGCTCTGGAGGTATGGAGCTCTGGAGGTATGGAGCTATGGAGCCCTGGAGCTCTGGAGGTATGGAGCTATGGTGCTATGGAGCTCTGAAGCCATGGAGCTCTGGTGCTATGGAGCTCTGGAGGTATGGAGCTCTGGAGGTATGGAGCTCTGGAGGTATGGAGCTATGGAGCCCTGGAGCTCTGGAGGTATGGAGCTATGGTGCTATGGAGCTCTGAAGCCATGGAGCTCTGGTGCTATGGAGCTATGGAGCTCTGGTGCTATGGAGCTATGGAGGTATGGAGCCACCAGCCAGCACCCTCCGTGGCTGGATCAATGGAAGTGTTTTAGGTACCAGGCAGCCAAAGGGCCGAGGCCTCACGCTCGACCACGCCGGCGCAGAGTTCCAGCCGCTCGGATAAGCTCTGTCACTCACCCGCCGCGCAGCCACCGGTAACGGGGAAATGTCGCCGCCTGGCGGACACGCCGTTGTAAATGAATGGGCTTTCGCACTTAGTGCAATTTTCGCCAACTCTCTGACTTAGAGCTATGGAAGTATGGAGCCACCAGCCACCCAGGCTGGAGCTATGGAGCTCTGGAGGTATGGAGCTCAGGTGCTATGGAAGTATGGAGCTATGGAGCTATGGAAGTATGGAGCTATGGAGCTATGGAGCTCTGGAAGTATGGAGCTATGGAGCTCTGGAGGTATGGAGCTATGGAGCCCTGGAGCCCTGGAGCTATGGAGCTCTGGTGCTATGGAGGTATGGAGCTCTGGAGGTATGGAGCTCTGGAGGTATGGAGCTATGGAGCTATGGAGCCCTGGAGCTATGGAGCTATGGAGCCCTGGAGCTATGGAGCTATGGAGCCCTGGAGCTATGGAGCTATGGAGCTCTGGTGCTATGGAGCTATGGAGCTCTGGTGCTATGGAGCTATGGAGCTCTGGTGCTATGGAGCTATGGAGCTCTGGTGCTATGGAGCTATGGAGCTCTGGAAGTATGGAGCTATGGAGCTCTGGAGGTATGGAGCTATGGAGCCCTGGAGCTATGGAGCCCTGGAGCTATGGAAGTATGGAGCTCTGGTGCTATGGAGCTATGGAGCTCTGGTGCTATGGAGCTATGGAGCTCTGGAGCTATGGAGCTCTGGAGGTATGGAGCTATGGAGCTATGGAGCTCTGGAGGTATGGAGCTATGGAGCTATGGAAGTATGGAGCTCTGGTGCTATGGAGCTATGGAGCTCTGGTGCTATGGAGCTATGGAGCTCTGGTGCTATGGAGCTCTGGAGCTATGGAGCTCTGGAAGTATGGAGCTCTGGTGCTATGGAGCTATGGAGCTCTGGTGCTATGGAGTTCTGGTGCTATGGAGCTATGGAGCTATGGAGCTCTGGAAGTATGGAGCTCTGGTGCTATGGAGCTATGGAGCTCTGGTGCTATGGAGCTATGGAGCTCTGGTGCTATGGAGCTATGGAGCTCTGGTGCTATGGAGCTCTGGTGCTATGGAGCTCTGGTGCTATGGAGCTATGGAGCTCTGGTGCTATGGAGCTATGGAGCTCTGGAGGTATGGAGCTCTGGAGGTATGGAGCTATGGAGCCCTGGAGCTCTGGAGGTATGGAGCTATGGTGCTATGGAGCTCTGAAGCCATGGAGCTCTGGTGCTATGGAGCTCTGGAGCTCTGGAGGTATGGAGCTCTGGAGGTATGGAGCTATGGAGCCCTGGAGCTCTGGAGGTATGGAGCTATGGTGCTATGGAGCTCTGAAGCCATGGAGCTCTGGTGCTATGGAGCTCTGGAGCTCTGGAGGTATGGAGCTCTGGAGGTATGGAGCTCTGGAGGTATGGAGCTATGGAGCCCTGGAGCTCTGGAGGTATGGAGCTATGGTGCTATGGAGCTCTGAAGCCATGGAGCTCTGGTGCTATGGAGCTCTGGAGGTATGGAGCTCTGGAGGTATGGAGCTCTGGAGGTATGGAGCTATGGAGCCCTGGAGCTCTGGAGGTATGGAGCTATGGTGCTATGGAGCTCTGAAGCCATGGAGCTCTGGTGCTATGGAGCTCTGGAGGTATGGAGCTCTGGAGGTATGGAGCTCTGGAGGTATGGAGCTATGGAGCCCTGGAGCTCTGGAGGTATGGAGCTATGGTGCTATGGAGCTCTGAAGCCATGGAGCTCTGGTGCTATGGAGCTATGGAGCTCTGGAGGTATGGAGCTCTGGAGGTATGGAGCTATGGAGCCCTGGAGCTCTGGAGGTATGGAGCTATGGTGCTATGGAGCTCTGAAGCCATGGAGCTCTGGTGCTATGGAGCTCTGGAGCTCTGGAGGTATGGAGCTCTGGAGGTATGGAGCTATGGAGCCCTGGAGCTCTGGAGGTATGGAGCTATGGTGCTATGGAGCTCTGAAGCCATGGAGCTCTGGTGCTATGGAGCTCTGGAGCTCTGGAGGTATGGAGCTCTGGAGGTATGGAGCTCTGGAGGTATGGAGCTATGGAGCCCTGGAGCTCTGGAGGTATGGAGCTATGGTGCTATGGAGCTCTGAAGCCATGGAGCTCTGGTGCTATGGAGCTCTGGAGGTATGGAGCTCTGGAGGTATGGAGCTATGGAGCCCTGGAGCTCTGGAGGTATGGAGCTATGGTGCTATGGAGCTCTGAAGCCATGGAGCTCTGGTGCTATGGAGCTATGGAGCTCTGGTGCTATGGAGCTATGGAGGTATGGAGCCACCAGCCAGCACCCTCCGTGGCTGGATCAATGGAAGTGTTTTAGGTACCAGGCAGCCAAAGGGCCGAGGCCTCACGCTCGACCACGCCGGCGCAGAGTTCCAGCCGCTCGGATAAGCTCTGTCACTCACCCGCCGCGCAGCCACCGGTAACGGGGAAATGTCGCCGCCTTGTGGACACGCCGTTGTAAATGAATGGGCTTTCGCACTTAGTGCAATTTTCGCCAACTCTCTGACTTAGAGCTATGGAAGTATGGAGCTATGGAGCCACCAGCCACCCAGGCTGGAGCTCTGGAGCTCTGGAGGTATGGAGCTCTGGTGCTATGGAAGTATGGAGCTCTGGTGCTATGGAAGTATGGAGCTATGGAGGTATGGAAGTATGGAGCTATGGAAGTATGGAGCTATGGAGCTCTGGAAGTATGGAGCTATGGAGCTCTGGAGGTATGGAGCCCTGGAGCTATGGAGCCCTGGAGCTATGGAAGTATGGAGCTCTGGTGCTATGGAGCTATGGAGCTCTGGTGCTATGGAGCTATGGAGCTATGGAGCTCTGGAGCTATGGAGCTCTGGAGGCATGGAGCTATGGAGCTATGGAGCTCTGGAGGTATGGAGCTATGGAGCTATGGAAGTATGGAGCTCTGGTGCTATGGAGCTATGGAGCTCTGGTGCTATGGAGCTATGGAGCTCTGGTGCTATGGAGCTATGGAGCTATGGAGCTCTGGAAGTATGGAGCTCTGGTGCTATGGAGCTATGGAGCTCTGGTGCTATGGAGCTATGGAGCTCTGGTGCTATGGAGCTCTGGTGCTATGGAGCTCTGGTGCTATGGAGCTATGGAGCTCTGGTGCTATGGAGCTCTGGAGGTATGGAGCTCTGGAGGTATGGAGCTCTGGAGGTATGGAGCTATGGAGCCCTGGAGCTCTGGAGGTATGGAGCTATGGTGCTATGGAGCTCTGAAGCCATGGAGCTCTGGAGCTCTGGTGCTATGGAGCTATGGAGCTATGGAGCTCTGGAAGTATGGAGCTCTGGTGCTATGGAGCTATGGAGCTCTGGTGCTATGGAGCTATGGAGCTCTGGTGCTATGGAGCTATGGAGCTCTGGTGCTATGGAGCTCTGGTGCTATGGAGCTCTGGTGCTATGGAGCTATGGAGCTCTGGTGCTATGGAGCTATGGAGCTCTGGAGGTATGGAGCTCTGGAGGTATGGAGCTCTGGAGGTATGGAGCTTTGGAGCCCTGGAGCTCTGGAGGTATGGAGCTATGGTGCTATGGAGCTCTGAAGCCATGGAGCTCTGGTGCTATGGAGCTCTGGAGCTCTGGAGGTATGGAGCTCTGGAGGTATGGAGCTATGGAGCCCTGGAGCTCTGGAGGTATGGAGCTATGGTGCTATGGAGCTCTGAAGCCATGGAGCTCTGGTGCTATGGAGCTCTGGAGCTCTGGAGGTATGGAGCTCTGGAGGTATGGAGCTATGGAGCCCTGGAGCTCTGGAGGTATGGAGCTATGGTGCTATGGAGCTCTGAAGCCATGGAGCTCTGGTGCTATGGAGCTCTGGAGCTCTGGAGGTATGGAGCTCTGGAGGTATGGAGCTCTGGAGGTATGGAGCTATGGAGCCCTGGAGCTCTGGAGGTATGGAGCTATGGTGCTATGGAGCTCTGAAGCCATGGAGCTCTGGTGCTATGGAGCTCTGGAGGTATGGAGCTCTGGAGGTATGGAGCTATGGAGCCCTGGAGCTCTGGAGGTATGGAGCTATGGTGCTATGGAGCTCTGAAGCCATGGAGCTCTGGTGCTATGGAGCTATGGAGCTCTGGTGCTATGGAGCTATGGAGGTATGGAGCCACCAGCCAGCACCCTCCGTGGCTGGATCAATGGAAGTGTTTTAGGTACCAGGCAGCCAAAGGGCCGAGGCCTCACGCTCGACCACGCCGGCGCAGAGTTCCAGCCGCTCGGATAAGCTCTGTCACTCACCCGCCGCGCAGCCACCGGTAACGGGGAAATGTCGCCGCCTTGTGGACACGCCGTTGTAAATGAATGGGCTTTCGCACTTAGTGCAATTTTCGCCAACTCTCTGACTTAGAGCTATGGAAGTATGGAGCTATGGAGCCACCAGCCACCCAGGCTGGAGCTCTGGAGCTCTGGAGGTATGGAGCTCTGGTGCTATGGAAGTATGGAGCTCTGGTGCTATGGAAGTATGGAGCTATGGAGGTATGGAAGTATGGAGCTATGGAAGTATGGAGCTATGGAGCTCTGGAAGTATGGAGCTATGGAGCTCTGGAGGTATGGAGCCCTGGAGCTATGGAGCCCTGGAGCTATGGAAGTATGGAGCTCTGGTGCTATGGAGCTATGGAGCTCTGGTGCTATGGAGCTATGGAGCTATGGAGCTCTGGAGCTATGGAGCTCTGGAGGCATGGAGCTATGGAGCTATGGAGCTCTGGAGGTATGGAGCTATGGAGCTATGGAAGTATGGAGCTCTGGTGCTATGGAGCTATGGAGCTCTGGTGCTATGGAGCTATGGAGCTCTGGTGCTATGGAGCTATGGAGCTATGGAGCTCTGGAAGTATGGAGCTCTGGTGCTATGGAGCTATGGAGCTCTGGTGCTATGGAGCTATGGAGCTCTGGTGCTATGGAGCTCTGGTGCTATGGAGCTCTGGTGCTATGGAGCTATGGAGCTCTGGTGCTATGGAGCTCTGGAGGTATGGAGCTCTGGAGGTATGGAGCTCTGGAGGTATGGAGCTATGGAGCCCTGGAGCTCTGGAGGTATGGAGCTATTGTGCTATGGAGCTCTGAAGCCATGGAGCTCTGGTGCTATGGAGCTATGGAGCTCTGGTGCTATGGAGCTATGGAGCTATGGAGCTCTGGAAGTATGGAGCTCTGGTGCTATGGAGCTATGGAGCTCTGGTGCTATGGAGCTATGGAGCTCTGGTGCTATGGAGCTATGGAGCTCTGGTGCTATGGAGCTCTGGTGCTATGGAGCTCTGGTGCTATGGAGCTATGGAGCTCTGGTGCTATGGAGCTATGGAGCTCTGGAGGTATGGAGCTCTGGAGGTATGGAGCTCTGGAGGTATGGAGCTATGGAGCCCTGGAGCTCTGGAGGTATGGAGCTATGGTGCTATGGAGCTCTGAAGCCATGGAGCTCTGGTGCTATGGAGCTCTGGAGCTCTGGAGGTATGGAGCTCTGGAGGTATGGAGCTATGGAGCCCTGGAGCTCTGGAGGTATGGAGCTATGGTGCTATGGAGCTCTGAAGCCATGGAGCTCTGGTGCTATGGAGCTCTGGAGCTCTGGAGGTATGGAGCTCTGGAGGTATGGAGCTCTGGAGGTATGGAGCTATGGAGCCCTGGAGCTCTGGAGGTATGGAGCTATGGTGCTATGGAGCTCTGAAGCCATGGAGCTCTGGTGCTATGGAGCTCTGGAGGTATGGAGCTCTGGAGGTATGGAGCTCTGGAGGTATGGAGCTATGGAGCCCTGGAGCTCTGGAGGTATGGAGCTATGGTGCTATGGAGCTCTGAAGCCATGGAGCTCTGGTGCTATGGAGTTCTGGAGGTATGGAGCTCTGGAGGTATGGAGCTCTGGAGGTATGGAGCTATGGAGCCCTGGAGCTCTGGAGGTATGGAGCTATGGTGCTATGGAGCTCTGAAGCCATGGAGCTCTGGTGCTATGGAGCTATGGAGCTCTGGTGCTATGGAGCTATGGAGGTATGGAGCCACCAGCCAGCACCCTCCGTGGCTGGATCAATGGAAGTGTTTTAGGTACCAGGCAGCCAAAGGGCCGAGGCCTCACGCTCGACCACGCCGGCGCAGAGTTCCAGCCGCTCGGATAAGCTCTGTCACTCACCCGCCGCGCAGCCACCGGTAACGGGGAAATGTCGCCGCCTGGCGGACACGCCGTTGTAAATGAATGGGCTTTCGCACTTAGTGCAATTTTCGCCAACTCTCTGACTTAGAGCTATGGAAGTATGGAGCTATGGAGCCACCAGCCACCCAGGCTGGAGCTCTGGAGCTCTGGAGGTATGGAGCTCTGGTGCTATGGAAGTATGGAGCTCTGGTGCTATGGAAGTATGGAGCTATGGAGGTATGGAAGTATGGAGCTATGGAAGTATGGAGCTATGGAGCTCTGGAAGTATGGAGCTATGGAGCTCTGGAGGTATGGAGCCCTGGAGCTATGGAAGTATGGAGCTCTGGTGCTATGGAGCTATGGAGCTCTGGTGCTATGGAGCTATGGAGCTCTGGTGCTATGGAGCTATGGAGCTCTGGAAGTATGGAGCTATGGAGCTCTGGAGGTATGGAGCTATGGAGCCCTGGAGCTATGGAGCCCTGGAGCTATGGAAGTATGGAGCTCTGGTGCTATGGAGCTATGGAGCTCTGGTGCTATGGAGCTATGGAGCTCTGGAGCTATGGAGCTCTGGAGGCTCCATACCTCCATAGCTCCATAGCACCAGAGCTCCATAGCTCCATAGCACCAGAGCTCCATGGCTTCAGAGCTCCATAGCACCATAGCTCCATACCTCCAGAGCTCCAGGGCTCCATAGCTCCATACCTCCAGAGCTCCATACCTCCAGAGCTCCATAGCACCAGAGCTCCATGGCTTCAGAGCTCCATAGCACCATAGCTCCATACCTCCAGAGCTCCAGGGCTCCATAGCTCCATACCTCCAGAGCTCCATACCTCCAGAGCTCCATACCTCCAGAGCTCCATAGCACCAGAGCTCCATGGCTTCAGAGCTCCATAGCACCATAGCTCCATACCTCCAGAGCTCCAGGGCTCCATAGCTCCATACCTCCAGAGCTCCATACCTCCAGAGCTCCATACCTCCAGAGCTCCAGAGCTCCATAGCACCAGAGCTCCATGGCTTCAGAGCTCCATAGCACCATAGCTCCATACCTCCAGAGCTCCAGGGCTCCATAGCTCCATACCTCCAGAGCTCCATACCTCCAGAGCTCCATAGCACCAGAGCTCCATGGCTTCAGAGCTCCATAGCACCATAGCTCCATACCTCCAGAGCTCCAGGGCTCCATAGCTCCATACCTCCAGAGCTCCATACCTCCAGAGCTCCATACCTCCAGAGCTCCATAGCACCAGAGCTCCATGGCTTCAGAGCTCCATAGCACCATAGCTCCATACCTCCAGAGCTCCAGGGCTCCATAGCTCCATACCTCCAGAGCTCCATACCTCCAGAGCTCCATACCTCCAGAGCTCCATAGCACCAGAGCTCCATGGCTTCAGAGCTCCATAGCACCATAGCTCCATACCTCCAGAGCTCCAGGGCTCCATAGCTCCATACCTCCAGAGCTCCATACCTCCAGAGCTCCATACCTCCAGAGCTCCAGAGCTCCATAGCACCAGAGCTCCATGGCTTCAGAGCTCCATAGCACCATAGCTCCATACCTCCAGAGCTCCAGGGCTCCATAGCTCCATACCTCCAGAGCTCCATACCTCCAGAGCTCCAGAGCTCCATAGCACCAGAGCTCCATGGCTTCAGAGCTCCATAGCACCATAGCTCCATACCTCCAGAGCTCCAGGGCTCCATAGCTCCATACCTCCAGAGCTCCATACCTCCAGAGCTCCATAGCTCCATAGCACCAGAGCTCCATAGCTCCATAGCACCAGAGCTCCATAGCACCAGAGCTCCATAGCACCAGAGCTCCATAGCTCCATAGCACCAGAGCTCCATAGCTCCATAGCACCAGAGCTCCATAGCTCCATAGCACCAGAGCTCCATACTTCCAGAGCTCCATAGCTCCATAGCTCCATAGCACCAGAACTCCATAGCACCAGAGCTCCATAGCTCCATAGCACCAGAGCTCCATACTTCCAGAGCTCCATAGCTCCAGAGCTCCATAGCACCAGAGCTCCATAGCTCCATAGCACCAGAGCTCCATAGCTCCATAGCACCAGAGCTCCATACTTCCATAGCTCCATAGCTCCATACCTCCAGAGCTCCATAGCTCCATAGCTCCATACCTCCAGAGCTCCATAGCTCCAGAGCTCCATAGCTCCATAGCACCAGAGCTCCATAGCTCCATAGCACCAGAGCTCCATACTTCCATAGCTCCAGGGCTCCATAGCTCCAGGGCTCCATAGCTCCATACCTCCAGAGCTCCATAGCTCCATACTTCCAGAGCTCCATAGCTCCATAGCACCAGAGCTCCATAGCTCCATAGCACCAGAGCTCCATAGCTCCATAGCACCAGAGCTCCATAGCTCCATAGCACCAGAGCTCCATAGCTCCATAGCTCCAGGGCTCCATAGCTCCATAGCTCCAGGGCTCCATAGCTCCATAGCTCCAGGGCTCCATAGCTCCATAGCTCCATACCTCCAGAGCTCCATACCTCCAGAGCTCCATACCTCCATAGCACCAGAGCTCCATAGCTCCAGGGCTCCAGGGCTCCATAGCTCCATACCTCCAGAGCTCCATAGCTCCATACTTCCAGAGCTCCATAGCTCCATAGCTCCATACTTCCATAGCTCCATAGCTCCATACTTCCATAGCACCTGAGCTCCATACCTCCAGAGCTCCATAGCTCCAGCCTGGGTGGCTGGTGGCTCCATACTTCCATAGCTCTAAGTCAGAGAGTTGGCGAAAATTGCACTAAGTGCGAAAGCCCATTCATTTACAACGGCGTGTCCGCCAGGCGGCGACATTTCCCCGTTACCGGTGGCTGCGCGGCGGGTGAGTGACAGAGCTTATCCGAGCGGCTGGAACTCTGCGCCGGCGTGGTCGAGCGTGAGGCCTCGGCCCTTTGGCTGCCTGGTACCTAAAACACTTCCATTGATCCAGCCACGGAGGGTGCTGGCTGGTGGCTCCATACCTCCATAGCTCCATAGCACCAGAGCTCCATAGCTCCATAGCACCAGAGCTCCATGGCTTCAGAGCTCCATAGCACCATAGCTCCATACCTCCAGAGCTCCAGGGCTCCATAGCTCCATACCTCCAGAGCTCCATACCTCCAGAGCTCCATACCTCCAGAGCTCCATAGCACCAGAGCTCCATGGCTTCAGAGCTCCATAGCACCATAGCTCCATACCTCCAGAGCTCCAGGGCTCCATAGCTCCATACCTCCAGAGCTCCATACCTCCAGAGCTCCATACCTCCAGAGCTCCATAGCACCAGAGCTCCATGGCTTCAGAGCTCCATAGCACCATAGCTCCATACCTCCAGAGCTCCAGGGCTCCATAGCTCCATACCTCCAGAGCTCCATACCTCCAGAGCTCCATACCTCCAGAGCTCCAGAGCTCCATAGCACCAGAGCTCCATGGCTTCAGAGCTCCATAGCTCCATACCTCCAGAGCTCCAGGGCTCCATAGCTCCATACCTCCAGAGCTCCATACCTCCAGAGCTCCAGAGCTCCATAGCACCAGAGCTCCATGGCTTCAGAGCTCCATAGCACCATAGCTCCATACCTCCAGAGCTCCAGGGCTCCATAGCTCCATACCTCCAGAGCTCCATACCTCCAGAGCTCCATACCTCCAGAGCTCCATAGCTCCATAGCACCAGAGCTCCATAGCTCCATAGCACCAGAGCTCCATAGCACCAGAGCTCCATAGCACCAGAGCTCCATAGCTCCATAGCACCAGAGCTCCATAGCTCCATAGCACCAGAGCTCCATAGCTCCATAGCACCAGAGCTCCATACTTCCAGAGCTCCATAGCTCCATAGCTCCATAGCACCAGAGCTCCATAGCTCCATAGCACCAGAGCTCCATAGCTCCATAGCACCAGAGCTCCATACTTCCATAGCTCTATAGCTCCATACCTCCAGAGCTCCATAGCTCCATAGCTGCATACCTCCAGAGCTCCATAGCTCCAGAGCTCCATAGCTCCATAGCTCCATAGCACCAGAGCTCCATAGCTCCATAGCACCAGAGCTCCATACTTCCATAGCTCCAGGGCTCCATAGCTCCAGGGCTCCATACCTCCAGAGCTCCATAGCTCCATACTTCCAGAGCTCCATAGCTCCATACTTCCATAGCTCCATACTTCCATACCTCCATAGCTCCATACTTCCATAGCACCAGAGCTCCATACTTCCATAGCACCAGAGCTCCATACCTCCAGAGCTCCAGAGCTCCAGCCTGGGTGGCTGGTGGCTCCATAGCTCCATACTTCCATAGCTCTAAGTCAGAGAGTTGGCGAAAATTGCACTAAGTGCGAAAGCCCATTCATTTACAACGGCGTGTCCACAAGGCGGCGACATTTCCCCGTTACCGGTGGCTGCGCGGCGGGTGAGTGACAGAGCTTATCCGAGCGGCTGGAACTCTGCGCCGGCGTGGTCGAGCGTGAGGCCTCGGCCCTTTGGCTGCCTGGTACCTAAAACACTTCCATTGATCCAGCCACGGAGGGTGCTGGCTGGTGGCTCCATACCTCCATAGCTCCATAGCACCAGAGCTCCATAGCTCCATAGCACCAGAGCTCCATGGCTTCAGAGCTCCATAGCACCATAGCTCCATACCTCCAAAGCTCCAGGGCTCCATAGCTCCATACCTCCAGAGCTCCATACCTCCAGAGCTCCATACCTCCAGAGCTCCATAGCACCAGAGCTCCATGGCTTCAGAGCTCCATAGCACCATAGCTCCATACCTCCAGAGCTCCAGGGCTCCATAGCTCCATACCTCCAGAGCTCCATACCTCCAGAGCTCCATACCTCCAGAGCTCCATAGCACCAGAGCTCCATGGCTTCAGAGCTCCATAGCACCATAGCTCCATACCTCCAGAGCTCCAGGGCTCCATAGCTCCATACCTCCAGAGCTCCATACCTCCAGAGCTCCATACCTCCAGAGCTCCATAGCACCAGAGCTCCATGGCTTCAGAGCTCCATAGCACCATAGCTCCATACCTCCAGAGCTCCAGGGCTCCATAGCTCCATACCTCCAGAGCTCCATACCTCCAGAGCTCCATACCTCCAGAGCTCCAGAGCTCCATAGCACCAGAGCTCCATGGCTTCAGAGCTCCATAGCACCATAGCTCCATACCTCCAGAGCTCCAGGGCTCCATAGCTCCATACCTCCAGAGCTCCATACCTCCAGAGCTCCAGAGCTCCATAGCACCAGAGCTCCATGGCTTCAGAGCTCCATAGCACCATAGCTCCATACCTCCAGAGCTCCAGGGCTCCATAGCTCCATACCTCCAGAGCTCCATACCTCCAGAGCTCCAGAGCTCCATAGCACCAGAGCTCCATGGCTTCAGAGCTCCATAGCACCATAGCTCCATACCTCCAGAGCTCCAGGGCTCCAAAGCTCCATACCTCCAGAGCTCCATACCTCCAGAGCTCCATACCTCCAGAGCTCCATAGCTCCATAGCACCAGAGCTCCATAGCTCCATAGCACCAGAGCTCCATAGCACCAGAGCTCCATAGCACCAGAGCTCCATAGCTCCATAGCACCAGAGCTCCATAGCTCCATAGCACCAGAGCTCCATAGCTCCATAGCACCAGAGCTCCATACTTCCAGAGCTCCATAGCTCCATAGCTCCATAGCACCAGAGCTCCATAGCTCCATAGCACCAGAGCTCCATAGCTCCATAGCACCAGAGCTCCATACTTCCATAGCTCCATACCTCCATACCTCCAGAGCTCCATAGCTCCATAGCTCCATACCTCCAGAGCTCCATAGCTCCAGAGCTCCATAGCTCCATAGCACCAGAGCTCCATAGCTCCATAGCACCAGAGCTCCATACTTCCATAGCTCCAGGGCTCCATAGCTCCAGGGCTCCATAGCTCCATACCTCCAGAGCTCCATAGCTCCATACTTCCAGAGCTCCATAGCTCCATAGCACCAGAGCTCCATAGCTCCATAGCACCAGAGCTCCATAGCTCCATAGCACCAGAGCTCCATAGCTCCATAGCACCAGAGCTCCATAGCTCCATAGCTCCAGGGCTCCATAGCTCCATAGCTCCAGGGCTCCATAGCTCCATAGCTCCAGGGCTCCATAGCTCCATACCTCCAGAGCTCCATACCTCCAGAGCTCCATACCTCCATAGCACCAGAGCTCCATAGCTCCAGGGCTCCAGGGCTCCATAGCTCCATACCTCCAGAGCTCCATAGCTCCATACTTCCAGAGCTCCATAGCTCCATAGCTCCATACTTCCATAGCTCCATAGCTCCATACTTCCATAGCACCTGAGCTCCATACCTCCAGAGCTCCATAGCTCCAGCCTGGGTGGCTGGTGGCTCCATAGCTCCATACTTCCATAGCTCTAAGTCAGAGAGTTGGCGAAAATTGCACTAAGTGCGAAAGCCCATTCATTTACAACGGCGTGTCCGCCAGGCGGCGACATTTCCCCGTTACCGGTGGCTGCGCGGCGGGTGAGTGACAGAGCTTATCCGAGCGGCTGGAACTCTGCGCCGGCGTGGTCGAGCGTGAGGCCTCGGCCCTTTGGCTGCCTGGTACCTAAAACACTTCCATTGATCCAGCCACGGAGGGTGCTGGCTGGTGGCTCCATACCTCCATAGCTCCATAGCACCAGAGCTCCATAGCTCCATAGCACCAGAGCTCCATGGCTTCAGAGCTCCATAGCACCATAGCTCCATACCTCCAGAGCTCCAGGGCTCCATAGCTCCATACCTCCAGAGCTCCATACCTCCAGAGCTCCATACCTCCAGAGCTCCATAGCACCAGAGCTCCATGGCTTCAGAGCTCCATAGCACCATAGCTCCATACCTCCAGAGCTCCAGGGCTCCATAGCTCCATACCTCCAGAGCTCCATACCTCCAGAGCTCCATACCTCCAGAGCTCCATAGCACCAGAGCTCCATGGCTTCAGAGCTCCATAGCACCATAGCTCCATACCTCCAGAGCTCCAGGGCTCCATAGCTCCATACCTCCAGAGCTCCATACCTCCAGAGCTCCATACCTCCAGAGCTCCATAGCACCAGAGCTCCATGGCTTCAGAGCTCCATAGCACCATAGCTCCATACCTCCAGAGCTCCAGGGCTCCATAGCTCCATACCTCCAGAGCTCCATACCTCCAGAGCTCCATACCTCCAGAGCTCCATAGCACCAGAGCTCCATGGCTTCAGAGCTCCATAGCACCATAGCTCCATACCTCCAGAGCTCCAGGGCTCCATAGCTCCATACCTCCAGAGCTCCATACCTCCAGAGCTCCATACCTCCAGAGCTCCAGAGCTCCATAGCACCAGAGCTCCATGGCTTCAGAGCTCCATAGCACCATAGCTCCATACCTCCAGAGCTCCAGGGCTCCATAGCTCCATACCTCCAGAGCTCCATACCTCCAGAGCTCCAGAGCTCCATAGCACCAGAGCTCCATGGCTTCAGAGCTCCATAGCACCATAGCTCCATACCTCCAGAGCTCCAGGGCTCCATAGCTCCATACCTCCAGAGCTCCATACCTCCAGAGCTCCAGAGCTCCATAGCACCAGAGCTCCATGGCTTCAGAGCTCCATAGCACCATAGCTCCATACCTCCAGAGCTCCAGGGCTCCAAAGCTCCATACCTCCAGAGCTCCATACCTCCAGAGCTCCATACCTCCAGAGCTCCATAGCTCCATAGCACCAGAGCTCCATAGCTCCATAGCACCAGAGCTCCGTAGCACCAGAGCTCCATAGCACCAGAGCTCCATAGCTCCATAGCACCAGAGCTCCATAGCTCCATAGCACCAGAGCTCCATAGCTCCATAGCACCAGAGCTCCATACTTCCAGAGCTCCATAGCTCCATAGCACCAGAGCTCCATAGCTCCATAGCACCAGAGCTCCATAGCTCCATAGCACCAGAGCTCCATACTTCCATAGCTCCATAGCTCCATACCTCCAGAGCTCCATAGCTCCATAGCTCCATACCTCCAGAGCTCCATAGCTCCAGAGCTCCATAGCTCCATAGCACCAGAGCTCCATAGCTCCATAGCACCAGAGCTCCATACTTCCATAGCTCCAGGGCTCCATAGCTCCAGGGCTCCATAGCTCCATACCTCCAGAGCTCCATAGCTCCATACTTCCAGAGCTCCATAGCTCCATAGCACCAGAGCTCCATAGCTCCATAGCACCAGAGCTCCATAGCTCCATAGCACCAGAGCTCCATAGCTCCATAGCACCAGAGCTCCATAGCTCCAGGGCTCCATAGCTCCATAGCTCCAGGGCTCCATAGCTCCATAGCTCCAGGGCTCCATAGCTCCATAGCTCCATACCTCCAGAGCTCCATACCTCCAGAGCTCCATACCTCCATAGCACCAGAGCTCCATAGCTCCAGGGCTCCAGGGCTCCATAGCTCCATACCTCCAGAGTTCCATAGCTCCATACTTCCAGAGCTCCATAGCTCCATAGCTCCATACTTCCATAGCTCCATAGCTCCATACTTCCATAGCACCTGAGCTCCATACCTCCAGAGCTCCATAGCTCCAGCCTGGGTGGCTGGTGGCTCCATAGCTCCATACTTCCATAGCTCTAAGTCAGAGAGTTGGCGAAAATTGCACTAAGTGCGAAAGCCCATTCATTTACAACGGCGTGTCCGCCAGGCGGCGACATTTCCCCGTTACCGGTGGCTGCGCGGCGGGTGAGTGACAGAGCTTATCCGAGCGGCTGGAACTCTGCGCCGGCGTGGTCGAGCGTGAGGCCTCGGCCCTTTGGCTGCCTGGTACCTAAAACACTTCCATTGATCCAGCCACGGAGGGTGCTGGCTGGTGGCTCCATACCTCCATAGCTCCATAGCACCAGAGCTCCATAGCTCCATAGCACCAGAGCTCCATGGCTTCAGAGCTCCATAGCACCATAGCTCCATACCTCCAGAGCTCCAGGGCTCCATAGCTCCATACCTCCAGAGCTCCATACCTCCAGAGCTCCATACCTCCAGAGCTCCATAGCACCAGAGCTCCATGGCTTCAGAGCTCCATAGCACCATAGCTCCATACCTCCAGAGCTCCAGGGCTCCATAGCTCCATACCTCCAGAGCTCCATACCTCCAGAGCTCCATACCTCCAGAGCTCCATAGCACCAGAGCTCCATGGCTTCAGAGCTCCATAGCACCATAGCTCCATACCTCCAGAGCTCCAGGGCTCCATAGCTCCATACCTCCAGAGCTCCATACCTCCAGAGCTCCATACCTCCAGAGCTCCAGAGCTCCATAGCACCAGAGCTCCATGGCTTCAGAGCTCCATAGCACCATAGCTCCATACCTCCAGAGCTCCAGGGCTCCATAGCTCCATACCTCCAGAGCTCCATACCTCCAGAGCTCCAGAGCTCCATAGCACCAGAGCTCCATGGCTTCAGAGCTCCATAGCACCATAGCTCCATACCTCCAGAGCTCCAGGGCTCCAAAGCTCCATACCTCCAGAGCTCCATACCTCCAGAGCTCCATACCTCCAGAGCTCCATAGCTCCATAGCACCAGAGCTCCATAGCTCCATAGCACCAGAGCTCCATAGCACCAGAGCTCCATAGCACCAGAGCTCCATAGCTCCATAGCACCAGAGCTCCATAGCTCCATAGCACCAGAGCTCCATAGCTCCATAGCACCAGAGCTCCATACTTCCAGAGCTCCATAGCTCCATAGCACCAGAGCTCCATAGCTCCATAGCACCAGAGCTCCATAGCTCCATAGCACCAGAGCTCCATACTTCCATAGCTCCATAGCTCCATACCTCCAGAGCTCCATAGCTCCATAGCTCCATACCTCCAGAGCTCCATAGCTCCAGAGCTCCATAGCTCCATAGCACCAGAGCTCCATAGCTCCATAGCACCAGAGCTCCATACTTCCATAGCTCCAGGGCTCCATAGCTCCAGGGCTCCATAGCTCCATACCTCCAGAGCTCCATAGCTCCATACTTCCAGAGCTCCATAGCTCCATAGCACCAGAGCTCCATAGCTCCATAGCACCAGAGCTCCATAGCTCCATAGCACCAGAGCTCCATAGCTCCATAGCACCAGAGCTCCATAGCTCCATAGCTCCAGGGCTCCATAGCTCCATAGCTCCAGGGCTCCATAGCTCCATAGCTCCAGGGCTCCATAGCTCCATAGCTCCATACCTCCAGAGCTCCATACCTCCAGAGCTCCATACCTCCATAGCACCAGAGCTCCATAGCTCCAGGGCTCCAGGGCTCCATAGCTCCATACCTCCAGAGCTCCATAGCTCCATACTTCCAGAGCTCCATAGCTCCATAGCTCCATACTTCCATAGCTCCATAGCTCCATACTTCCATAGCACCTGAGCTCCATACCTCCAGAGCTCCATAGCTCCAGCCTGGGTGGCTGGTGGCTCCATAGCTCCATACTTCCATAGCTCTAAGTCAGAGAGTTGGCGAAAATTGCACTAAGTGCGAAAGCCCATTCATTTACAACGGCGTGTCCGCCAGGCGGCGACATTTCCCCGTTACCGGTGGCTGCGCGGCGGGTGAGTGACAGAGCTTATCCGAGCGGCTGGAACTCTGCGCCGGCGTGGTCGAGCGTGAGGCCTCGGCCCTTTGGCTGCCTGGTACCTAAAACACTTCCATTGATCCAGCCACGGAGGGTGCTGGCTGGTGGCTCCATACCTCCATAGCTCCATAGCACCAGAGCTCCATAGCTCCATAGCACCAGAGCTCCATGGCTTCAGAGCTCCATAGCACCATAGCTCCATACCTCCAGAGCTCCAGGGCTCCATAGCTCCATACCTCCAGAGCTCCATACCTCCAGAGCTCCATACCTCCAGAGCTCCATAGCACCAGAGCTCCATGGCTTCAGAGCTCCATAGCACCATAGCTCCATACCTCCAGAGCTCCAGGGCTCCATAGCTCCATACCTCCAGAGCTCCATACCTCCAGAGCTCCATACCTCCAGAGCTCCATAGCACCAGAGCTCCATGGCTTCAGAGCTCCATAGCACCATAGCTCCATACCTCCAGAGCTCCAGGGCTCCATAGCTCCATACCTCCAGAGCTCCATACCTCCAGAGCTCCATACCTCCAGAGCTCCAGAGCTCCATAGCACCAGAGCTCCATGGCTTCAGAGCTCCATAGCACCATAGCTCCATACCTCCAGAGCTCCAGGGCTCCATAGCTCCATACCTCCAGAGCTCCATACCTCCAGAGCTCCAGAGCTCCATAGCACCAGAGCTCCATGGCTTCAGAGCTCCATAGCACCATAGCTCCATACCTCCAGAGCTCCAGGGCTCCATAGCTCCATACCTCCAGAGCTCCATACCTCCAGAGCTCCATACCTCCAGAGTTCCATAGCTCCATAGCACCAGAGCTCCATAGCTCCATAGCACCAGAGCTCCATAGCACCAGAGCTCCATAGCACCAGAGCTCCATAGCTCCATAGCACCAGAGCTCCATAGCTCCATAGCACCAGAGCTCCATAGCTCCATAGCACCAGAGCTCCATACTTCCAGAGCTCCATAGCTCCATAGCTCCATAGCACCAGAGCTCCATAGCTCCATAGCACCAGAGCTCCATGGCTTCAGAGCTCCATAGCACAATAGCTCCATACCTCCAGAGCTCCAGGGCTCCATAGCTCCATACCTCCAGAGCTCCATACCTCCAGAGCTCCATACCTCCAGAGCTCCATAGCACCAGAGCTCCATAGCTCCATAGCACCAGAGCTCCATAGCACCAGAGCTCCATAGCACCAGAGCTCCATAGCTCCATAGCACCAGAGCTCCATAGCTCCATAGCACCAGAGCTCCATACTTCCAGAGCTCCATAGCTCCATAGCTCCATAGCACCAGAGCTCCATAGCTCCATAGCACCAGAGCTCCATAGCTCCATAGAACCAGAGCTCCATACTTCCATAGCTCCATAGCTCCATACCTCCAGAGCTCCATAGCTCCATAGCTCCATACCTCCAGAGCTCCATAGCTCCAGAGCTCCATAGCTCCATAGCTCCATTGCACCAGAGCTCCATAGCTCCATAGCACCAGAGCTCCATACTTCCATAGCTCCAGGGCTCCATAGCTCCAGGGCTCCATACCTCCAGAGCTCCATAGCTCCATACTTCCAGAGCTCCATAGCTCCATACTTCCATAGCTCCATACTTCCATACCTCCATAGCTCCATACTTCCATAGCACCAGAGCTCCATACTTCCATAGCACCAGAGCTCCATACCTCCAGAGCTCCAGAGCTCCAGCCTGGGTGGCTGGTGGCTCCATAGCTCCATACTTCCATAGCTCTAAGTCAGAGAGTTGGCGAAAATTGCACTAAGTGCGAAAGCCCATTCATTTACAACGGCGTGTCCACAAGGCGGCGACATTTCCCCGTTACCGGTGGCTGCGCGGCGGGTGAGTGACAGAGCTTATCCGAGCGGCTGGAACTCTGCGCCGGCGTGGTCGAGCGTGAGGCCTCGGCCCTTTGGCTGCCTGGTACCTAAAACACTTCCATTGATCCAGCCACGGAGGGTGCTGGCTGGTGGCTCCATACCTCCATAGCTCCATAGCACCAGAGCTCCATAGCTCCATAGCACCAGAGCTCCATGGCTTCAGAGCTCCATAGCACCATAGCTCCATACCTCCAGAGCTCCAGGGCTCCATAGCTCCATACCTCCAGAGCTCCATACCTCCAGAGCTCCATACCTCCAGAGCTCCATAGCACCAGAGCTCCATGGCTTCAGAGCTCCATAGCACCATAGCTCCATAGCTCCATACCTCCAGAGCTCCAGGGCTCCATAGCTCCATACCTCCAGAGCTCCATACCTCCAGAGCTCCATACCTCCAGAGCTCCATAGCACCAGAGCTCCATGGCTTCAGAGCTCCATAGCACCATAGCTCCATACCTCCAGAGCTCCAGGGCTCCATAGCTCCATACCTCCAGAGCTCCATACCTCCAGAGCTCCATACCTCCAGAGCTCCATAGCACCAGAGCTCCATGGCTTCAGAGCTCCATAGCACCATAGCTCCATACCTCCAGAGCTCCAGGGCTCCATAGCTCCATACCTCCAGAGCTCCATACCTCCAGAGCTCCATACCTCCAGAGCTCCAGAGCTCCATAGCACCAGAGCTCCATGGCTTCAGAGCTCCATAGCACCATAGCTCCATACCTCCAGAGCTCCAGGGCTCCATAGCTCCATACCTCCAGAGCTCCAGAGCTCCATAGCACCAGAGCTCCATGGCTTCAGAGCTCCATAGCACCATAGCTCCATACCTCCAGAGCTCCAGTGCTCCATAGCTCCATACCTCCAGAGCTCCATACCTCCAGAGCTCCAGAGCTCCATAGCACCAGAGCTCCATGGCTTCAGAGCTCCATAGCACCATAGCTCCATACCTCCAGAGCTCCAGGGCTCCAAAGCTCCATACCTCCAGAGCTCCATACCTCCAGAGCTCCATACCTCCAGAGCTCCATAGCTCCATAGCACCAGAGCTCCATAGCTCCATAGCACCAGAGCTCCATAGCAACAGAGCTCCATAGCACCAGAGCTCCATAGCTCCATAGCACCAGAGCTCCATAGCTCCATAGCACCAGAGCTCCATAGCTCCATAGCACCAGAGCTCCATACTTCCAGAGCTCCATAGCTCCATAGCTCCATAGCACCAGAGCTCCATAGCTCCATAGCACCAGAGCTCCATAGCTCCATAGCACCAGAGCTCCATACTTCCATAGCTCCATAGCTCCATACCTCCAGAGCTCCATAGCTCCATAGCTCCATACCTCCAGAGCTCCATAGCTCCAGAGCTCCATAGCTCCATAGCACCAGAGCTCCATAGCTCCATAGCACCAGAGCTCCATACTTCCATAGCTCCAGGGCTCCATAGCTCCAGGGCTCCATAGCTCCATACCTCCAGAGCTCCATAGCTCCATACTTCCAGAGCTCCATAGCTCCATAGCACCAGAGCTCCATAGCTCCATAGCACCAGAGCTCCATAGCTCCATAGCACCAGAGCTCCATAGCACCAGAGCTCCATAGCTCCATAGCTCCAGGGCTCCATAGCTCCATAGCTCCAGGGCTCCATAGCTCCATAGCTCCAGGGCTCCATAGCTCCATAGCTCCATACCTCCAGAGCTCCATACCTCCAGAGCTCCATACCTCCATAGCACCAGAGCTCCATAGCTCCAGGGCTCCAGGGCTCCATAGCTCCATACCTCCAGAGCTCCATAGCTCCATACTTCCAGAGCTCCATAGCTCCATAGCTCCATACTTCCATAGCTCCATAGCTCCATACTTCCATAGCACCTGAGCTCCATACCTCCAGAGCTCCATAGCTCCAGCCTGGGTGGCTGGTGGCTCCATAGCTCCATACTTCCATAGCTCTAAGTCAGAGAGTTGGCGAAAATTGCACTAAGTGCGAAAGCCCATTCATTTACAACGGCGTGTCCGCCAGGCGGCGACATTTCCCCGTTACCGGTGGCTGCGCGGCGGGTGAGTGACAGAGCTTATCCGAGCGGCTGGAACTCTGCGCCGGCGTGGTCGAGCGTGAGGCCTCGGCCCTTTGGCTGCCTGGTACCTAAAACACTTCCATTGATCCAGCCACGGAGGGTGCTGGCTGGTGGCTCCATACCTCCATAGCTCCATAGCACCAGAGCTCCATAGCTCCATAGCTCCATAGCACCAGAGCTCCATGGCTTCAGAGCTCCATAGCACCATAGCTCCATACGTCCAGAGCTCCAGGGCTCCATAGCTCCATACCTCCAGAGCTCCATACCTCCAGAGCTCCATACCTCCAGAGCTCCATAGCACCAGAGCTCCATGGCTTCAGAGCTCCATAGCACCATAGCTCCATACCTCCAGAGCTCCAGGGCTCCATAGCTCCATACCTCCAGAGCTCCATACCTCCAGAGCTCCATACCTCCAGAGCTCCATAGCACCAGAGCTCCATGGCTTCAGAGCTCCATAGCACCATAGCTCCATACCTCCAGAGCTCCAGGGCTCCATAGCTCCATACCTCCAGAGCTCCATACCTCCAGAGCTCCATACCTCCAGAGCTCCAGAGCTCCATAGCACCAGAGCTCCATGGCTTCAGAGCTCCATAGCACCATAGCTCCATACCTCCAGAGCTCCAGGGCTCCATAGCTCCATACCTCCAGAGCTCCATACCTCCAGAGCTCCAGAGCTCCATAGCACCAGAGCTCCATGGCTTCAGAGCTCCATAGCACCATAGCTCCATACCTCCAGAGCTCCAGGGCTCCATAGCTCCATACCTCCAGAGCTCCATACCTCCAGAGCTCCATAGCTCCATAGCACCAGAGCTCCATAGCTCCATAGCACCAGAGCTCCATAGCACCAGAGCTCCATAGCACCAGAGCTCCATAGCTCCATAGCACCAGAG
>NW_028232280.1:60000-65444 GCF_054491065.1 Syngnathus leptorhynchus | reverse complement strand
CAACTTTCGAAAAAACGACTAAGTGTCGCCTCTGAAAAAACGACTAAGTGTCGCCTCTCTGAAAAAACGACTAAGTGCCCACGGCTCTGGGGGGCTTGTGAGTCCGCCCCGCGCCGGTTCGGCGGTCGGCCTCAAAAAGCGAAAAATCAGCCTCTCTCCCTGGAGCTCACCAAAAATTTGTCGAAATTTTTCTAAGTTCTCCTCGAGGTACCAGGGGGTGAGGTACCCGGGCTAAGGTGCAGTACCTTTTTTGGTCTTCAGGTGCGCCAGAGTACAATGAAATGGTCCCAGTAGTCAGTGTACTCATCGACTTTCCCCCCGTTTTCCAAAGCACCCCGTTTACGAGTATGGAGGAGATGGTGCTGGTCTCCCCACGGCGTCGGACACGCCGTCCTCGACAGCACAAGGTCGGATAGAAGACCTGAAAAGCGCCGTGGCACGCGCTGGAGGTGTCACTGTGGCGAAAAAGTGACTAAGTGTCAACTTTCGAAAAAACGGCTAAGTGTCAACTTTCGAAAAAACGGCTAAGTGTCAACTTTCGAAAAAACGGCTAAGTGTCAACTTTCGAAAAAACGACTAAGTGTCGCCTCTCTGAAAAAACGGCAAAGTGTCAACTTTCGAAAAAACGACTAAGTGTCAACTTTCGAAAAAACGACTAAGTGTCACCTCTCTGAAAAAATGGCAAAGTGTCAACTGCGAATGTGGTGGTGCATGGAAGGAAGTGGAGGACGGCCGGCTCCTTAAACACAGGCCGAAGAGGAGCGTCAGGGCCGGCTCCTTAAACACGGACCGAGTGTCGCCCTTAACACAGACCAAGCGGAGGACGGCCGCCTCCCTAAATACAGGCCGAACCGGAGCGCGAGGGCCGCTCCTTAAACACGGACCGAGTGTCGCCCTTAACACAGACCAAGGGGAGGACGGCCGCCTCCTTAAACACAGGCCGGAGAGGAGCGTCAGGGCCAGGCTCCTCAAACATGGACAGAGTTTCGCCCTTAACACAGACCAAGGGGAGGACGGCCGCCTCCTTAAACACAGGCCGGAGAGGAGCGTCAGGGCCAGGCTCCTCAAACATGGACCGAGTGTCGCCCTTAACACAGACCAAGGGGAGGACGGCCGCCTCCTTAAACACAGGCCGGAGAGGAGCGTCAGGGCCAGGCTCCTCAAACATGGACAGAGTGTCGCCCTTAACACAGACCAAGGGGAGGACGGCCGCCTCCTTAAACACAGGCCGGAGAGGAGCGTCAGGGCCAGGCTCCTCAAACATGGACCGAGTGTCGCCCTTAACACAGACCAAGGGGAGGACGGCCGCCTCCTTAAACACAGGCCGGAGAGGAGCGTCAGGGCCAGGCTCCTCAAACATGGACCGAGTGTCGCCCTTAACACGGACCAAGGGGAGGACGGCCGCCTCCTTAAACACAGGCCGGAGAGGAGCGTCAGGGCCAGGCTCCTCAAACATGGACCGAGTGTCGCCCTTAACACGGACCAAGGGGAGGACGGCCGCCTCCTTAAACACAGGCCGGAGAGGAGCGTCAGGGCCAGGCTCCTCAAACATGGACCGAGTGTCGCCCTTAACACAGACCAAGGGGAGGACGGCCGCCTCCTTAAACACAGGCCGGAGAGGAGCGTCAGGGCCAGGCTCCTCAAACATGGACCGAGTGTCGCCCTTAACACAGACCAAGCGGAGGACGGCCGCCTCCCTAAATACAGGCCGAACCGGAGCGCGAGTGTCGCTCCTTAAACACGGACCGAGTGGAGGACGGCCGCCTCCTTAAACACAGGCCGAACAAAATGACACAAAGTGTCAACTGCGAATGTTGTCCATCCAAGGAAGGAGCGTGATGCCCGGCCGGCTCCTTAAACACAGGCCGAGAGTCGCCCCGGACGGTCCGCCTCGCGGCGCCCGTCTGCTCGGATAAAATGACACAAAGTGTCAACTACGAATGTTGTCCATCCAAGGAAGGAGCGTGATGCCCGGCCGGCTCCTTAAACACAGGCCGAGAGTCGCCCCGGACGGTCCGCCTCGCGGCGCCCGTCTGCTCGGATAAAATGACACAAAGTGTCAACTGCGAATGTTGTCCATCCAAGGAAGGAGCGTGATGCCCGGCCGGCTCCTTAAACACAGGCCGAGAGTCGCCCCGGACGGTCCGCCTCGCGGCGCCCGCCCGCTCGGATAAAATGACACAAAGTGTCAACTACGAATGTTGTCCATCCAAGGAAGGAGCGTGATGCCCGGCCGGCTCCTTAAACACAGGCCGAGAGTCGCCCCGGACGGTCCGCCTCGCGGCGCCCGTCTGCTCGGATAAAATGACACAAAGTGTCAACTACGAATGTTGTCCATCCAAGGAAGGAGCGTGATGCCCGGCCGGCTCCTTAAACACAGGCCGAGAGTCGCCCCGGACGGTCCGCCTCGCGGCGCCCGTCTGCTCGGATAAAATGACACAAAGTGTCAACTGCGAATGTTGTCCATCCAAGGAAGGAGCGTGATGCCCGGCCGGCTCCTTAAACACAGGCCGAGAGTCGCCCCGGACGGTCCGCCTCGCGGCGCCCGCCCGCTCGGATAAAATGACACAAAGTGTCAACTACGAATGTTGTCCATCCAAGGAAGGAGCGTGATGCCCGGCCGGCTCCTTAAACACAGGCCGAGAGTCGCCCCGGACGGTCGCCTCGCGGCGCCCGTCTGCTCGGATAAAATGACACAAAGTGTCAACTACGAATGTTGTCCATCCAAGGAGGGAGCGTGATGCCCGGCCGGCTCCGAAAACACAGGCCGAGAGTCGCCCCGGACGGTCCGCCTCGCGGCGCCCGTCTGCTCGGATAAAATGACACAAAGTGTCAACTGCGAATGTTGTCCATCCAAGGAAGGAGCGTGATGCCCGGCCGGCTCCTTAAACACAGGCCGAGAGTCGCCCCGGACGGTCCGCCTCGCGGCGCCCGCCCGCTCGGATAAAATGACACAAAGTGTCAACTACGAATGTTGTCCATCCAAGGAAGGAGCGTGATGCCCGGCCGGCTCCTTAAACACAGGCCGAGAGTCGCCCCGGACGGTCGCCTCGCGGCGCCCGTCTGCTCGGATAAAATGACACAAAGTGTCAACTACGAATGTTGTCCATCCAAGGAGGGAGCGTGATGCCCGGCCGGCTCCGAAAACACAGGCCGAGAGTCGCCCCGGACGGTCCGCCTCGCGGCGCCCGTCTGCTCGGATAAAATGACACAAAGTGTCAACTGCGAATGTTGTCCATCCAAGGAAGGAGCGTGATGCCCGGCCGGCTCCTTAAACACAGGCCGAGAGTCGCCCCGGACGGTCCGCCTCGCGGCGCCCGCCCGCTCGGATAAAATGACACAAAGTGTCAACTACGAATGTTGTCCATCCAAGGAGGGAGCGTGAGGCCCGGCCGGCTCCGAAAACACAGGCCGAGAGTCGCCCCGGACGGTCCGCCTCTCGAGGCGCCCGCCCGCTCGGATAAAATGACACAAAGTGTCAACTACGAATGTTGTCCATCCAAGGAGGGAGCGTGAGGCCCGGCCGGCTCCGAAAACACAGGCCGAGAGTCGCCCCGGACGGTCCGCCTCTCGAGGCGCCCGCCCGCTCGGATAAAATGACACAAAGTGTCAACTACGAATGTTGTCCATCCAAGGAGGGAGCGTGATGCCCGGCCGGCTCCGAAAACACAGGCCGAGATTCGACCCCGGACGGGCCGTCTTCTCCCGGCGCCCGCCCGCGTACGCCCCCCATCCCCGGTCGCCCGTCTGCTCCCGGCGGGCCTCCGAGTACCCCCTCACCCAACTGACCGACTGGCACTCATGACCCGCCTTGGTAGGGCCTCCATCGGCCTCGGCTCGTCCGACGTCGGGTGGACGGTTCCTACCCACTGCGGGTCGCACTCTAGCGCCCCGGCCGCTGCGTGAGCGTGCGCTCCCCGCGCCGCCCCGCAGGCCCCGGCGCGACCGTACTGCGGCGAGACCGAGACGACCCGGTTTGGCATCCATCCCACCTAGCCACGATCCACGGAGGCCGAGCGAGCGGCTGAGTGTCGGGCGCCGCGCGTGCGAGCGTCCGCCGGCCGCGCCGGTCCTTCCGCGAATGTCGTTTCTCAAACCCTCCGGCTTGATAGCGGCGGCACCACGGGAAGCCGTCCACACACACCGTCCGACCTCTATCCGAAAAGCCTTCCCGACCAACCGCGGTCGCGGGGGCGTCTGTCGCTCCGCATCGGGGGGGCGTATGGCTTCCGCGCTACGCGCTGCGGGCTCGGGGGGGCCGCAACGGCTGAGTCTGACTCGGCCGGGGCGCAGCTTCCCTCCCGGCAGTCAGCAATAGTGCCGATCGCGCCTGCCACCAGCCCCCTCCCCGACGGGTTCGTCGGCGCCGGCTGGCCGCCGTCCGCCTTCGTTCCCCGAGGGTTCCCAACCAGCGCCGATCCAACTCCGCATCCTGGCCGCACGCAGTGCGTGCCTCGCGCGGGTAAGTCGCCGGCGCAGCGCCGCAGCTCCCGACCCCCGCGTACGGGAATAGTTGAGGGCCTCAGCGGGCCGCACCGACCGAGTCCGACTCGGGCCGGGGCGCAGATTCCCGCTTGGGTGACCGAACGTTCTCTGCTCGGGCCGGAGGGCCGACGCCCGTCCCCCCCCGTCGTCCCCCACGGACCGCCTCCGAGGCCACTTCGCACGGCTCATCCTCGGCTCCCTACCAATGCTTAATCGATGGGGCCGCCCGGCCGGATTCGCGCCACCCTGTCCACCGCGAGTCTCCCCAGACTAACCCGAGTTACCGCCCAGCTCGCCTAACCTTGCACTCGCTCTGCCAAACGGTCGTGTAGTCGGCGGGCCGTCCTACGGGTCGCCCTCCCTCCCCAAACGCGCGGCGGGATAGCGGCAAGGCGGCGGCGGCGGCCAGCGGCGTCGGGGCGCTCGCACCGGAGAAGAGGCGTCTTACGAGGCCGGGCGCAGCTCCCTCTCGTTTACTTGCTGAGTAGCGGCGCTCGAAGGTTCCGCGGCGAGCGCGGCTCATCCCATTGAATGTCCCTGCACCAGGCTCCATCGAAGGGCCGCCCGGCCGGATTCGCACCCCCCTGTCCACCGCGAAGTCCCCTCGACTAACCCGAGTTACCGCCCAGTTCGCCTAACCTTGCATCGCCCCGCCAAACGAGCGAGTTGTCGGCCGTCCTGCGGGTCGCCACCGGCCCCAAACGTGCGGAGGGATAGCGGCAAGGCGGCGGCGGCGGCCAGCGGCGTCGGGGTCGACCTAGCACCGGAGAAGAGGTGTCTTACGAGGCCGGGCGCAGCTCCTCTCGTTTAGGGGTCCGCGAGGGTCGCATTCGAGGTTCCGCGTCCTCGGCTTCGGCTGCGCCGGGTCCAGCCCGATCCATCTCACCCCGCGGCAGCGTCAGACCACCTAGAGCCCCCGCGAACCGCGGCCGGCGTCCGGAAAACAGTCGCGCGAGCCC